>NC_080782.1:211739190-212039190 GCF_028018385.1 Neofelis nebulosa
GAGTACCAGACAGTGATTAAACAATGCTATAACATTACTCGATGCTTATCATGATAAATGTACTCTTTAATCCCCATCACCTATTTCACTCATGTCCCCATCTATCTCCCCCCTGGTAATCAGTTTGTTCTCTATAGTTAAGGATCTGTTTTTAGGCTTATCTCCTTTTTTGTTTGTCCATTTGTTTTGTTTCCTCAATTCCACATATGAGTGAAATCACATTTGTTTTACTTTGACTGACTTACCTCACTGAGCTCTATCTAGATCTTACTCTCTAGATCTATCCATGTTTTTACAAATGGCAAGATTTCATTCTTTTTATGGATGAATAATATTCCATTGTATGTATATACCACTTTATCCATTCATCTATGGATGGACCCTTGGGCTGCTTCCATCATTTGGCTATTGTAAATAATATTGCAACAAACATAAAAATGCATGTATCTTTTGAATTAGTGTTTTTGTGTTCTTTGGGTAAATACCCAGTGGAATTACTGGATCATATATATGGTAATTCTACTTCTAATTTTTCGAGGAACCTCCACGCTGTTCTGCATAGTGGCTGCACCAGTTTGCATCCCCACCAACAGTGCATGAGGGTTCCTTTTTCTCCACATTCTCACCATCACATGTTATTTCTTGAGTTTTTATTTTAGCCAATGAATACACATTTTTTAAAAGTTTATTTCTTTTTGAGAGAGAGAGAGCACATACACATGAGCTGGGGAGGTGCAGAGAGAGAGTGAGAGAGAGAGAATCCCAAGCAGGCTCTGCGCTGTCAGCCCAGAGCCCTATGTGGGGCTTGAACTCATGCACCATGAAATCATGACCCCAGCCAAAATCCAGAGTCAAGAGTCAGATGCTTAGCCGACGGATCCACCTACGTGCTCCAAAGAATACACATTTCCTAATTTTCTCAATACCATGTTCAGTTTTCTTCAACTACTTTAAATCCAAATTTTGAGGTGTGTGTGTGTATATATATGAATTTATTAAATTTTAATCCAGAGTTAGATTATACCAAAGTTATTCCAATTATCTAGATGAAATTTTAATTCAAAATCCTACTTTGGTATCTTTAATATAAATATCAAGATATTCAATTGAATTTTTTCAGTAATCGTATGTGTATGGTTTTATACAAAAAAATCAAGGTGTATATGACACTTTCTTGTATCTTTTATATTTATTTTATGTGTGTGTATATATTTTCTTCTTAAAAGCTGCCACAAATTAAATGCTACACAATTGCAAATGCATATCATCAGAATTCTGTAAAGGGCAAACCATTTTAAGGTCATGCTGCTTTTCTTGCTTGCTATATAACCTTCAGCATTATGCCACATCCATAAGATATATTGTAATGAAAAATGCAATTGAAAAAAGGTTTTCCCTAGGTATCTCAGAGTTATTTTGTATATTATAGCCAGTGTTTCTTTCTCACAAAATATTTTTGGGTTCTCCATCTTAAAATTAACCTTGTGGTTTTTAATTCTTTTTAATGAATTCAAATTTGGGACTAAATAGAAAATTTTATTTTCCATATTTTCATGAAAGGATATTGAGAAGAAGACATCCTTCAAGGATGGAGGAAAAATTGTCATATACCTTTACAGGACAAATTAAACATATACATGTGTGTACATATTTATACATATTATTCAAAATATCCAGTTATAAGCTGATTGTTTTGGAAAATTTTCCAACTAAATATCAGATCCCAATTGTCTTAAGACTATGACATTCTTTAAATAATCCACTTACTACTCTTAAACGAAGTCAACATTTATGAAATCTAATATTTTATAGATTTATATTAAAATTCAGAGAATAAACTCTGTCACATATTATGCTATTAAACTTACCCAGTGAATTGTTTCTTTTAAAAATTTAGATATATATTATTCAGTCTTAACATTCATATTGTTTCTTTTTTATAATCTTTATTTCTCTGCCAAGTTATTCTATGTTCATTCATCATAAGTATCATAATACCTTTGCATTATATAAGATATCCTTGTAATGGATCATCCTTTTATTCTTAAACTTGTTGAGATTATTTATGTTACTAATTCTTTAATAGTACAATACTAGCTTACCTTTTTGAAAACCTATATATACCAAACATTATTATACTATACTATATTATGTATATGTATATACTACATACTAGAGTATAATACACATTACGCTATAAAATACAAAATATCCATTATCTTATTTTTGAGTATGACACAATAGTATAGCATAGTATTTAGAGCCAAATTCCTGAGTTTATATTCTGGTTCATCCCCTATTTTATAGATGACTTAGATGGCTACCAGATAGATACTCATTTCTGTTCCATAGTAAGAAACTTTGGCTGGAAACTAGTTGCCATACTAGGGACAATATTTTATTATATCTTCTAATTTCTCATATCTCCTAGATGAGGCCATGGACCTAGATCTGTCTAATATAATGTGTGTCTATTACAGGTCCCAGTATTAAGTTGTATTATATGCTTTCTTCATGCTTATTTCCTTGACTCAGTGATGTCTGGGTCAACTTGAAGCCACAAGATGGCAGTTAAAAAATAAGATGGCATAAACTAGTGACCAGTAACCTTCACTCCTACTTCACTTTTCTTAGGGAAACCACCTGACCAGAAACATCACTGAATTTGATCTAAATAAAACCAAACTTTTATCTTTTTTTCACTGAGATTTGAGACTAGCTTGTTACAGCAGTTAACAAATACTGATTAAAGCATGACCTTTTACAAGATATTTGTAAAAGATTGTGTTGACACAGATTCACTATTCATTAAATAGGCATACTGAGTAATTAAATGAATTCATAGATGTGGACCACATAGATCAGATTGTGGTGCACAGTAAGTACTACATGATTACTTGTTATAATAATTACTATTAGATAAATCTATGTGGCATATACTATTCTAATGTCAGTTGTGCACATCCAGAAACTGAACTATTATTTGCTGATCAACCCACCAGCAACTCCTTTTGGTTCCCATGAACTTGTAAACAATTATAAAACATCCTAAGTAGCAATTACAATGATATGCTAGAAATAATCTGATTATTTCTTCATAAATTATAATGTGTAAAATATATTTCTAATATACTCATATCTCATGAATGAAACCATCTCAAAGTCATGAGGTTAATTCTTAATCAAAAGCATTATAAATATTACCCAGAATATCATTTCATTATCTATGGTTTCAAAGAAGTTTTGTGGTAAGTTAAGAAATATTAGTTTATATTGGCTGGCACAATCTCAGAAAAACTACAGCAGGTCTTGACTGATTAGCTTATTTATTGTTTTAATATCTTTAATATTGTCCTTCAGTAAAACTGAACCTAAAAATTATATTCGACTAAAGCAAGTTACATTTGTTGAGGATGAGTATTACACAGATTGACTATGGAGTATCTGATCCGCAAGCTGTGGGAGGAGGAGACAGAATGACAGAATCCAAACAGAAAAGGAGATAAGAGGAGAGGGTCTTATCCCAGACCCTAGTGTGAAGAATAGGATTCTTATTTCCAAGGCTTTGAGCTAGTCAATCTCTAAGAGGGGGTCTGATACAGACACATTTTCACCAAAGTTTATCTTCATCTAAGAATGTATTTTGCTGGAATCCCTGAAGAATATTTTCAAAGAATACAGAATTCATGGTTGATAGTAATTTTCATTTAACATCTGGAAGAGGTTGTGCTATTGAAAGAGTATTGTACTACTTCTTTCTGCCTCTGTTACTTCAAATAGAAAACCTTCAGTTATTAAAATTGATATTCCCCGATAAGTAATGTGTCATTTTTTTTTCTGGCTGCTTCCCAGACTTGTTTTTTATCTTTAGTTTCCAAAATTTAATTATGATATTTCTCCGTAGTAATTCTTTTAAAGTATCCTTTTAAGATTTGATGAGCTTTTTGAATTTGTGGTTTCTTTATTGCTCTACATGTGAGATGTTTGTAGCTATGAATTCTTCAATCCCCTTTCATATCTTCTCTACTTCTTTTCTCCTCAGTTACTCTGAGGATATAAATGTTGGAGCTTGTGTATTACCGCATTGTCCCTAAGGCTTCGTTCACATTTTTTTTCAGTTCATAATTGCTTGGATTATGTGAATTATGTTTATCTTTCTCCAGGTTTACTGATTCTGTCCTCTGGCATCTCCAGTCTACTAATGAACCAACTGAGTGAGTTTTCTGTTTTGTATTTTTTATTCTATACTTTACATCTGATTCCTTATAGTGTATTTATGTGCCAGGAGCTTTATTTTAAATTTGTTTTAGGAGACTTTTTAATTTATTGTTGAAACAGTTTAAAGATGACTGTTTTAAAACACGTCTGATACTTCCAATATCTGATTTATCTTGGTGCTCACATGTGTTGTAATTTTTTCCAGTTTTTTTTTTTTTTAATCAGGATGATTGTTTTCTTTTGTTTTGTTTTTTGTCTTTTATATCATTTGACTTGGGGTTTATTTAAATATTTTCTCTTAACAGCCAACACTCCATTTAGGCTTTACATACATATCCTCTCCTATACTTGCATGCTTTGGTTCCAAAGACATTTCAATTTTCAGTCTTTGCCAGGCTATTTTGGTCTTCTTCAGTTATCTTCTATCTCTGGGAATCTAATGACCCCCTGTGGTTGTTGTTGAGGGTACAAAGGACTTTCCCCAGGTTTGGCTGCCTAGGGTCTCTGAGTGGGTATGATAGACAAAATATGTTCCCCTCAAATACGTTTACATTTACAAATACGTTTACGTTAACCTTGGGACCTGTCGGTATGTTACATTACATAGCAAAGGGACTTTGGAGATGTGGCTAAGTTATGGACCTGGAGATGGGAAGAGCATGGTGGATTTTTTGGGCGGGACCATTATGATCACAAGCGTCCTTGTAAGATTGAAGAGGGGGACAGAGGAGTTAGAAGAGGTGTCAGAACACCTCTTCTAATAAATCTTGAAGATGGTAATAAATCTTGAGGTAGTAGACTTTGGAATGGATGAAGAAGTCACAAGCCAAGAAATTCAGATTTCCCCTAGAACCTGAAAAAGTCAAGGAAATAATTTTCCCCTTGAGCCTTCACAAGGAATTTAGCCCTGCCCAAATCTTGATTTTAAGACTTCTGAACCCCAAACTGTAAGATGATAAATTTGGGTTGTTCTAAAGCATTGTATTTAGATACTTTGTTACAGTAGCAGTGAATAATGAATACATTTTAGTACATGGAAATGGGATGCTGTTATTACGAATACCTAAAAATGTGAAAGTGACTTTGAAATTGGGTAATGGGTAGAAGCTGAAAGGATTTTGAGGAGCATGATAAAAATAGCCTAAATTTCTTTGAAGAGATTGTTAGTAGAAATATGGATATTAATCACTAAGCTAGTGAGGACACAGTAGGAAATGTAGATAGACAGATAAAAAGCATATTGTCTTAGAGAATATTTAGGTAATCGAGAACAGCCTATTGGAAAAAAATATGAATATTAAGGACCTTGCTGATGAGAACGCAGAAGTGGGAGCATGGAAGAAAAAACATGTATCTTCTTATAAATTCAAGAATAAGGAATAAGAATAAAATATCTTCAAATAAAATACATTGTCATATAAAACAGTTGCTAGCCATTAAAGATGGACATTAAAGCTGCTGCTGGTGAGGATTCAGAAGGAAGGGAGGAATATGTTATTGGAAAGGAGGAAGTACATCTTTGCTATATAATGGTACAAAGCTTAGCCGATTTGTGTCTTAGAGTTATACTGAAAGCAGAACCTGCATGTGATAAACAAGGAAGGATATTTAGCTGAAGATATTTCTAAGCAAAGTGTTGAGGATGCAGCCTGGTTTCATCTGGCTGTTTTTAGTAAAATGTGAGAGAAATGAAATAAATTGAGGAAGAACTGTTAAGCAAAAAGGAACCGTGATTTGATGTCTTGGAAACTTCTCAGCCTATCCAGATTTCGAAAGATGCTAAAATTAGAAGATTAATTATGAGTAAAGCATGAGAGACTACCCTGCTGGTCATGTGCTCCCTCGGAGGCATATAACAAGTGCCCACTCCCAGGTGGGGCTGCATTTCATCAGTTAGATATTACTCATCAATTATAGGCTATTTATTAATCATATGTTACTCGGTAAGCACTATCTGTAACTAGTCAGAGGTGCTTGGATTGCATGACCTTTTTGTCAGAATGTGGTTTTAAGTGCCAGTACTAAATATGTGGTTCCTTCTTTTAAACGCGGTAGGAAACCAATACAGTGGGAGAGATGCATTTCAGGACTTCAGGGACGAGAAGCTTCTCTGGTTAGACATTGGCTGTGGTGGGATCGTTCCTCTCGCACCACCTCCATGATGTGGGGCATGAAAAGCAATTCTCTGATAGGTTCTTGTGCTGTGGTCCTCCCTACCAGAGCTCCCTGGCCAGCCTGGTGCCTCTAGGTAGAGGATAGATATCTCTGGCACAAGGACACATGGGGCATTTGTTAACATCAGAGCCCCTCTTGCCAATGCAACCCAGTTACCCATTATCTCTTAGGGAAGTAGGGAAGTCTGAGACCCAGCAGACAAGGAGGAGCAAATTGTACCTGGTTACTAATTTTTAGCAGGCCTGTTGTGTCAGACTCACCTGTTGTCAGAGGGACTCCCAATTTGTCCAGAGGTTAAATAAACTTATCTGGGTTGCCTGTCATTGCTAGGTTGGTGATTGTAAGAACTCTGAGCCAGGGTCTCTTCCTTCTGCTGCATGGGATGACGACAAACCTTCGGTTGTTGTATTGTTCCTTCAATTATGGGGTGCCAAAGAAGTTCATTTTCACACCACCCACAGAGCTGCCTGATGTGTTATTTCCAGGGTTTTAGTTGTATTTCACAGAAAGGAGCTGGGAGAAACCAGTCTATTACTCTTTGGCTGTACCAGAAGTCCCTATACATTTTTATTCTTCTCAAAGCTACCGATTTAAGCATTTTAGACACTTAATTTAATATTTATATATTTATGTGTGTGTATATACACATATATACCAATATAAACCAATATATATACACATACATAAATATATACATGTATACATAAATATACATATTCTTTATAACCATATAAATAGTGGTGAAGACAAAAAATACATTACTGTAGTATGGCAGCTTGGAAAGAATCTGTTCCCAAACCACAAAGATACTGGCAAATGTTCAGAAAAGCCCCTTCTCCCATGTATTTGAAAATACTCACGCACCAGCAAATCACACTCCATGCCTTCTGATGTATTACATTAGAAGTTCTACAATGTGAGTAATGACAACCTCAAATGTTTTCTTTTCTCATCCCGCTTACCTCAACAACTGGAGCATGACCTTTTTTAATAACAAGAATATATTTCAATTCAGCTTAAATATCAGCACTGCATCTTTATTCTGGTAGCCTTCCACCTGCATGAACATATCGAAAATAATACATATTATCCATTAAATATATTTATATTATGCATCTTTTCTTAACAAGAGTGGTGAAACATCACATACAATGACTGTGAATTATTGCTAGCATTTGGAATGTATTTTCAACCAATATGCAGTTGTTTTTATTTGCATGGATATAAGCTATGGTACTTCCTGTGTAAGGTGGAACACTGATACACAGATTTAGTTCCTACATCCTTGAAGACCCCCTAACTCAGGGATTTATAACCAGAATACCTGGACTTGAATGGATTGTAACTTGGATGTATATATTTATTTTCAGTAACCTCTAACTGAAAATGATCTTTCCTTCAATTACACGTATAGGCAACAAACCCCAGTAGTATTAGCAATATTTATGGCTTTATTATCATTAAAAACCACGGGTAGCTTCATATCACATTTTATCTACTGCAGAACCAGAATTTAGATTACACTGATCACTACCAAATTATGACGGATATTAGACCTGCAACTCAAAATTTTTATTTAATGCATGAGTGGAGACATATTTATTCTTATGTAAAAATGTTTAAAATATTTTTATAACTGCTTTTCAGCACAGTTGCTTTCTGTTGTATTCTTATACACTTTATCTCATGAATTTAAATCATTATTTTGAGAACTCCATAGGCTTTACAAACCTGCCAAAGCGATGTGTGAAGCAAATGTATGAGGACTACCTCCTAACAAAAGGATAGTAAAAATATTTTTTAAACATACATTCAAAATCAACACAAATGGGACCAAAAAAAGATTTAAAAATACACAATATTGGAAACTACAAAAGTGATGGACAGGGGCACCTGGGTGGCTCAGTCGGTTAAGCGTCCGACTTCAGCTCAGGTCACGATCTCGCGGTGCGTGAGTTCGAGGCCCGCGTGGGGCTCTGGGCTGATGGCTCAGAGCCTGGAGCCTGCTTCCCATTCTGTGTCTCCCTCTCTCTCTGCCCCTCCCCTGTTCACGTTCTGTCTCTGTCTCAAAAATAAATAAACGTTAAAAAAAAAAAAAAGTGATGGACAAGCGGTAACTCAGAAGAGGCAACTGAGCTGGATGATAAACCAGCAAAATGTAAAGCAAAGAAAGAACCTGATAAAATAAATTCACCCAAATACCCAGGAATTGACAATGGTAGCCGCACCTGAAAGTAAAGTAAACGTGCGATTAAATAGAATTGGGTAAGCAATCTATTTAAGCAGAGGTCGAACCTCCTTATCTCTTCTGCCAGTTTGTGGGACTGATGGCTGTTCGTAGCACACTTGATGTTTTATTTTTTGAAAAAAGGCAAAAGGGAGGGACACTGGAAGGGTGTAATATAGGGCTAACTTTAAGGCTGGGGTGAGGCATTATCATACAGTAAGTGGCAGGAATAGATAAAGGTCTATATTCATCCATGTTCACCCTGCTCCAACAGCAGGGTTCCTGGGTCTGACTTGGCAACCAAACTCATAAGACAACATAGGCTTTGCCAAAACACTTACTTAGAGATGAGAAAGGATATAGGATATGCAGCAGCAGCGTAGTAGAATTCTTGGGCCTCTCAGACATGTTCTCTGAATGTCTCAATCACGCTGTATTTGGTCCCCTAGAAGAGTCAAGGTGGAGTGATGCCTTTGGGGTGAAGCCCCCCCCAAAAAAGTGATGCCTTTGGGGTGAGCATTAGAGTTCCTTCAGTTTTTATAGTCTGCTAGTCATATGCTCCCTCAGAGGTACATAACAAGCTCCCATTCCCAGGTGGAGCTGTATCCCATCAACTATATATTACTCATCAATTATGGGTTATTTATCAATTACATGTTCCTCAATAAACACTATCTGTAACAAGGCACAGGTGCTTCGATTGGTATATAACAACTGAGAAGAACCCTAACTTACCTTGCGTGTAGTGTACTTATACTGTCCTTGAGTTAATGTTGCAGAAGGGTTCAAGTAAGAGCCAAATTCTCAGGCATCCCTGCAGCTAGAGGAAAGTCAGGACAGCTGTTAAAACTGCAATTCAGTACTAAATACTGAAAACACTTGCCTTCCTCTGACACTCCTCTAAGAGGTTTCTGGAAGACCGACCTGTTACTTTCCATGCTAAGGACTGGCAGAGTCTTCTGGAGATATCTGAAGAAAAAAATGGAAGAGACCTAAAAATACCAACACTCTTTTAATTTGTTTTTTTATTTTAGAGTTAACATACAGTGCAATATTTCAGGAGTGGAATTCAGATTCATCTCTCACACACAACACCCAGTGCTCATCACAACAAGTGCCCTCCTTAATACCCACCACCCATCTAGCTCATCCCCTGCTCCCACCTCCCTCCGTCAACACACAGTTTGTTCTCTATCCTTAAGAGTCTCTTGTGGTTTGTTTCCCTCAGGGAAACATTCTTGATTTCAGAAAAAGTATCAAGACCAGAGACCAGGTCAATCTTCAAAAAAGACAAGTTCACTCTGTATGCATAAGGTTCCCAATCAGCTTTTTAGTGGTCAGTGATTAAATAGAAAAAAGGGCAAGAATGAACAGTCATTTTAGATAAAGCTTCTATTTGGAAGCCAGAAATCAAATTCCATGTGTAAAAAAAAGAGAAAAAGAAAAAAGAAAAAAGAAAAAAGTTATAAAATATTTGGAAAGAAAAATATCTAAAAATGTATTAATATTTACAGTTAGTGAAGATCATTTATAAAACAATAGTGACAATGTAACAATAATGATAAAATAATAATATTCAAAAAGTGGAAAGTGTTCTTAAAAATGAAAAAACATGATAAGGGTACGTTAGAGTCCTTAATCCCATTTCACTTGTAATAGACTGATTTTACACTGTCATATTATTTTACTCTATTTAGTCATCTTACTAATAGAAAACTCTCTATGATTTACAAGTGATACCCAGTGATTTTAGAAAATTATTTCTAATATTATGGCAAAGTGTGCCTATTTGTGGCTTTCACACATTTGCCTCTGCCCTTTAATTCTGCTCTGTAAACAACAAAATGATAGGGATCTTGTCTGCAAGAGAGATCTCCAAATGCAGTTAGGTCTTAAACTATACTTCCCTAAATGGTCTCTTGTCCAAAATAAGCATGCTCCATTACAGATTTTAATTTTTAAGAAATATTTTCATTTGTAATCTATGTTTTGTATTATTTGTTTATATGTTTTTTTCACAATATGATTTGTCTAGTATAGAACACAAGCACAGTTCTAGATAGTCTTATCCTAAAGTGAGCAACTTTTTTTTTTTTATTGAAGAGTTATATAGTAAAAATTGTAGGTTTTGCTGGCCACATACCATCTCTATAATATATTCCTTGTTTTTGTGTTATATTTTAAAAGAATCCTTTAAAAATATTTTGTATGGCTTAAAGACTATAGAAAAACAAGCTACAAGGTAGATTTGGCCCTCAGGCAATGGTTCGCCAACCCCTGGTTTAATCTACCAAAGGAAGCTTTCTCGATTAAGAAAGTTCATTCAAATAATGTAATTTAAAAATTATATTTACATGTTGAGTGAGAACACCTCAAACCTTGAATCATTTTGATTTTAGAGACAACTGAAATTGCAGTCTGTTTTCCACATTAACTACTGTGTATGGTTTCACGGTAGATTTACCTGTCTATCAAAATAGGGATAGCTAAAACTCTTTACCTTACACCTTGTCTTTTTTAGGTAAGAAGAGGTGTTGAAAAGCTTTTTTTTTTTTTTTTTCTGTACAGAGCCAGATGGTAAATATTTTACGTTTTGTGTTTGCGGTTTAAAGGTTTCTGTTGCAGGCACTCAATTCTATAGTTTAGCAGGAAAGCAGCCAGAGGCAGTACATAATGAATGAATATAACTGTGTTACAGTAAAACTTTATTTATAAAAAAACAAACAAAAAATCTTGTTTCCAACTGTTGTCACAGGCTAAAAAGATAATCTTATTTAGTCATTCTGTTTCTAATGGATTAAGTATTTCAGTTTCAGGTAACCTATAAAGTATATGTATTGTCTATCGAGGTGAAAACAAAATGGCAAACAAGAGAGATGGAAGGTTCTCCTTTAAATTTGGTGACATTAAAAAATCATCACTCTTTTAAACCAGAATTCAAAATATATATATGGTAAACTATTATCACCGGAGTTTCCAATCATATCTGAGATTTTAGAGCCTCCTGGGAGCTGAGGGATAGGACTAAAGAACACCAAATGGGTACACATTTATCTGCTTCCACTAGAATAGCTCTGATTTTACCTGTAAGATAGTTTTTTACCTTAGTTACTTTAGTTATTTTCCCTGGAAAAATAAAACCTTTCCTGCTAATTAAAAGTGTTTAAAACTGAGGCTCACGAGGTTGAGCATCCGACTTCGGCTCAGGTCGTGATCTCACAGTCGGGTTCCTAAGTTTGAGCCCCACATGGGGCTTTGAGCTGACAGCTTAGAGCCTGCTTTGGATTCACTGTCTCCCTCTCTCTCTGCCCTTCCCCTGCTCGCATGAGGGGCACGCTCCTGCACATGCATACTCTCTCTTCTCAAAAATAAATAAACTTTAAAAAAAAGTGTTCAAACCATTTCTCTAGCCCATATTACTTTAAACTTATTTTAGATGTTGCATTGTGCCAAATACCTTATTAAATCAACGTTCCGTACACTACTACAGTCATATATATATATATATATATATATATATATATATATTCCAACAAACACTAATTAAGTTTGCAGTAGTATAGATCTTTTGGCTTGCATTTTTAAAATAATATATAATATAGCATACTTTATCTAAAGTCTCTCTTTCCCATTCACTCTTCCTCACATACAGAAGAAGAGATGCTCTAACACCCATCTGTCATCTCTGTAAATAACTCCCCCAGTGCAATCCATGTGTCTATCCATACCCCTTTGCATTTTTTCCTTCCAATTCTGAAACACACAAAAAAAGCTCAAATCATTTGTCTAAGTAAACAAAAATGTGTCCAAAAAGCAGGGGAGAGGGAAAAAAAAAACACAAAAACTATACAAGTAATCTTGGTAGTTGGATGAGGAGAGGCATTGGCTACAAAAGTAAACTCATGTTTCTTGTCCCAAATTTTACCAGCAAATTAAATTGTCTGGTAGAAATTAATGGTGATATCTGATTATTTTAACTTTCTAATGGTCAAACCAACATCAGGGTGAGTTCAGATTTGTTTCTTTTATCTTCTAGAGGAAGATACTTTACTTCCTTTACTAGATAGACGTAGAAGCATAACAACTTACTAAACTATCCAAATTTACTTTCCTCCCATTTTAGTTCATTTGAATGATTTTAGCTAATTATAGGAATAAAGGAAGGTCATTATTTAGAACATCATAGAATTCAGACATCTCCCTCTTGATTTCTCTTTTCGTCTATCTTTTAGCTGGAAATAATATGAAGTTGAATTAGCTGATTAAATTAGTTTAAAACAGCATGAGCCCCTATCAATTTGTATTTTTGTGATAATAATTTTCTTCATCTGTAAAACATCATCTAGCAAGAATGCAGAATTTTGAAATCAAGATTTCTTTTTTACACTTAATTATTAAAATTAAAAGTATTAAGTTAAAATTATTGGATTGACTTAAGTAAATTATATTAATATTTTATATTATGAAAAGAAATATAGAATATACTGTCTCATATGGTAACTAATAGTTTAATGTGACTATTTAAAATTTAATTAATTAAAAGTTGAATTATTTGATCCATTACTTAAATGGTTAATTATGTTCACCTTGGCACTTGCAAAAAAATAAGACAAATTCATCAATAAGAAAACAAGACTAAATAACACTGATATTATATCAACATAGTGTTTTATATTTATATGTATATACACATAAATATATATATAACACATTATATAAACATAACATGAGTGTTATACATATATATTGTGAGAGTAGTATAAAATGTACAATAGGGATTCAGACAAGGAAAGATCACTTTTGAATAAAGAAATAAGTAGGATAATATTTCATGGTGTAAGCATCATTTGCTCTGATAGCAAAACATAGTAAGATTCTCCTGGTTCCCCTGTATATCAAAGGGTTAGGCTATTAATTTTCTTATCAGAGATTTTTTTCTTCCTATTGGAAGAGCACAGCATCCATACAGTTCCTCCTCTGAGTTCTCTTTCAAATAGACATGAAAATTATAAATCACATACAACTGGATTTTAACTACTGGGTTAACTGATAAATATTGTGGATCAAAGACATCTTAGACTACAGGCTTCAATAGCAAAAACAGAAAAAATAACTGAGGAAGACTGCTCTTTATCCATGCTCCAGATGATTCCTCCTGCCTATCAGCGTTGTTTCTTGTTTGGATTGCAATTTGGTCAGTTCGTTTTAATCCATGTCCCTAACAGCAAGACACAATAAAAAGTTGGCAAAACACCATCTATATGGGTCACATCAAAGACAATGTTGAGCTGAGTATCATCAGCATACTGATGGACTAGCACTGCCAGTGTCCCTTTGCTTACTGCAAGATAAAATGTCATGTTGACTTTTTTTTTTATTCCTTAGCCTTTAAAACCTTATGACACCTTTCAATAGTAACAGTTCATAACAAATGTTTAACACAATAGGTGAGTGCCTTAAACACCAAGATACAGAGTTTAAAATTTTTTTTAATGTTTACTTATTTTTGAGGGGGGGGGGGGCAGAGAGAGAGAGAGAGAGATAATCTGAAGCAGGTTCCAGGCTCTGCACTGTTAGCACGGAGCCCAATGTGGGGTTCAAACTCGCGAACCTCAAGATCACAATCTGAGCTGAAGTCAGATGCTTAACTGACTGAGCCACTCAGGCACCCCAAGATACATATTTTTATAAGAAAAATTCCTTTCTGTTTTCCATTTTTGTTTTTGTTTTTTTTGGTTTAACATAAAGGATTTTCCCCCTTATGTATATATAGATATTTCCATACCTATAATCTATATCTATCTATCTATCTATCTATCTATCTATCTTCTATCTATATCTAAATAATGTAGTAGCTAAAGAAGATTCAAAGTATCCATTTATATTAACTGAGAACTTTTAATTTGTTACACAAACTAATATCCTCAGTTTACCCATTATATTACATAATGGTTGAAAAACAAATCAACAGTGAGACAAAAACATTGGTGTTAAAGTTAGGAAATATAGGAAAATCCCTTGTTGACCTAAGACAAACAATTATTTATAAATTCAGCACATCACAGGTTTCTTATTCCCAACTAATACTTATTAATAACATTCTGGAATGTATGCCAAGATGGAAAATTTTAACTTTTGGAAATGCTTGAGATATTCCGTATTTTCTTCCAAGCAGCTTTTAGGAATTAGCTTCTCCAGTTTGTCAACACTACTCTTTTTAAAGTGAAACACTGTATCTACCTACCTGCATATTTGTATATTCATACAAAATAGTTACATTTTTACATATATATGCATACAGAGTGAGAGTATGTGACAGAATTATCTGAACTAATATTAAATTTACTGGTCTCAATTTGAGAATAAAATATGAAAGTATCAACTGGTTTGCATCATTATTGATGATCATATATGCAGTTAACAGAGTATAAATGAACTATTTTCTATCAGTCCTTAGTTTAATTGAAGAGTTTCAAATATAATTTCTTTAGTCATATCCCTACCTACTTAAAAAGCTCCCATAGAAATCAAAATCAGATTATAATACTACAGAAGCTGGCTAAATTTCTACTGTTCTTCAGACTCATTATAAACATTGTCATCAGGCTGAAGATAGGTTGTTTCCTTTTCTCTTTTTGTTACATTCCTCAGACTTCAAAAAATGTCATTTCCATGCAAATTACCCTTCTGCAACATTCATTAAACCTTTCTTACTGAGAATCTAGCTCTCTCTCGACCCTTTCCGTTATCTACAAGAAATCTTGGAAGGGTCAAAACAGCAGAATGAGGCTTCCTTGTTTTAATATAAAAAATGAAGAAGCAAGAATTCTGTTCAAATTTATTTTCTTGTAATGTGAGAATGTCACAGCGGCAGAATACTGAAATAGGATATATTCTTATGTGTTAAGTGGAATAATTGAAGTTAGAACTGGTACAAATGAATCAATTTTTCTTATAGCCTCCATATAACAATTGCATCATCCTCCATCGACTCTCTACTTCCAAGAAAAAGCCTTTCTACGTCTCATCAAGTGGGGAAACTCTAGCAAGTGGCAACTGCTCCATTCCTTGCAATTTCTGCCTTCCTAAGGACAAGAAACACATTGTGTGAATTAATAGTAGTCCTCAACAATGGAAATGAAAGCAGCATTCGTTACATAGACTATTAATAACCCGGTAATAGTTTGGTACCATGATATAATTGTCATATCTAGATCTTTCCCCAGTCACTTTTGTCTTATAAATTCTTCTCACAGAAATGTACAATTTCATGAAGGATGTTTTATCATTTGGTATGAGATACTTAAAAAAGCCATTATACATGCAAAAATAAATTTAGCAGCATATTATTACTTATTATTGTAAAATTTATTTAACCAGTATACTTTTTTCACTGCACATGAAGTCTCATTTTTGTTTTAACCCACTTAACAAGTGATGCACACTGACTAATTTTAATTATGTGAGAATATATATGACTTGTGCGCCTAAAATGACATATTCCATTTGGGAGCTACCATTTATTTACATGAAAGTTGTAGCATCAGAAATACATAAATGAACTGTTTAGCATCTACTATGTATAATACCTGAATGTTGTATTTTTAGCCTGTCCATTGTATCATTTTATAATTCTTATGTTTTATAGTTAAAAGTTGAGATAAGTAAAAGTAATTTACACATCCATTTATTGACATTTCTCTACAGAGAGCATATAATCGGGAAACATAGTCTTACTTCTCAAATGACAAAATTCTAAATTAGAAAAATCATCACTGTATTCTATCTTTTTAATATTTGTTTTGCTGGGAAAATTACTTTTAAGTATTAAAATTAATTTTAATAAGTAATTTTGAAAGTTTCATCAAATAACTGTAAGTCTTAGAATGGGCAAAAATCACCTTGAGGAATATTTGGAGAAATATCAATATTTTTATGCCAGACGTTAATTTGCATTTTAATACCAGTGTTCCTTTTGTGTTCTCTGCTAACCAACAGTGCATTTATAAAAAATAAAATGCACTTGCTCAGTGATAGACTTGGTTACTACTTCATGAGTACATTTATTTTCTCTCCAGTAACTGCTCATTTGTTTCTCAAACATTCTATGATGCCCTTAAATCTCCACTTTAAGGAGCATGCATTTCAACAATTATTAGTCAATTATAAATGCTGTTTCCCTTTTTGTCTGTCATCTATTCTCTGATATGACTTCTTCATGAAAAGTGTCAAAAACTCATGAGAGATATAAAACTAAAGACAAGTGTTAGGGTATCTTTCAATAGGATAGTAGAGATGTGAACAGCAAGTGAGCCACTTAATGTAATAATAAAGGAGTGTGAAGGGCAGTGGATTTAGGAGATCAGTTAATCAAAACGAATGCGATTTTCTTGGACAGTAGGTTGGGCATACAGCTGATCCTCCTTGGGTTAGAAAGACTATATCTGCCTTAAACCTGGATGATTGCCTGGAGTGCAGTGGATGTCCCCACTGTTAGCAAAACTGCTTCCAAACATCTCAAGGCTCGAAAGGAACGTGGCACGAAGCCGTGTGCTGCGTGAACTATACAAATCCTATCGCCCTGCTTGCCTGGCCTGAGCAAATCATTGCTTACGGAGTTCCTCGCCTATCCCTGGAAGTGTGGGAAGAGAAGAATGGAAGAATTGTCAACGTTACTGTCATATATTTAAGGTAATAATATGTTTAAAAGGATTAAAATCTGCTTTACTTTGTTTGAAATATCTAAATAAAACAAACATTTTGTATTTTGTTTCAGAGAAGATACACAGATGCTGGCTGTTGAAACCAACCCAGAATAGGGTGGTAAAGAGGCTCTGTTCACATGTTTCAAAAATGTCGTGAGTGAGTCCGTTGGGTCCGTGTTCCAGCTGCTTTATTAATTTAAACAGGTTGTGCCTTCATATCCACCCAAATCAATTGTTCAATCAGCACAACAAGCCACCTCAACTTCTAACAAATGACAACAATGACAAAATTACCAAGAAAACAAACCGTGCCGTCTCCAAGTCTCTGTTCTATATCATACTCTTCTATCAAAAGGTACGGTGGTCCCTTCGCTTCCCCATTGTTTACTTCTCTCTGTGTACCTCTCATCTGACACATATCACGCACACTTATCTGACACGTATACCTTGTACACTTCTTATCTGAAACACAATTTGACATATCATGCTGTTTCCAACATAACCATGAAATACTCTCAAGCATAACAATTGTATCTTTACACGACTTATATTAATATAAATTTATATGATCACCGATCTTGTGTTTCCTTACTAGAATTTTACAGTTCTCCTCTGACCACTACTTTATGGCTCAGATGCGGGGTAGAGAGTGCCCCCTTCTGCCAGGGGAACGGAATAGCAATTATTATATGGATCGCAGGAGCTACAATCTAGTGGAATGATAATGAAAAATGAAGAAAGAGGCTACATTCTGGAGGAAACTCAGTCTGGCAAACAACCTTACAGTAAAGACTAGAATAGTGTTTCTCCAAATATAGCTGTTGGCTCACATGCCTCAAAATCACAAGGGGAAATTTTTAAAAATACCAGTTTTCAATTCCATCACAAACTTGATGAAAATGAATTTTAGGAGGTGGCGCTCAGACTACTTACTAACAAGATTCTCAGGTTATACTACACACTGAAGTATGACACACATTAAAGTAAGGGTTACAAAATAAGGCAGAAATAGGTAAATAAATAGAAAATACTGTAACAACATCTCTTACCTGCAGTTAAAACTTAAAATTTATGAAAATACATAAAAAAGAAGCATGGGGGGGCATTTGTGTAAATTGCCTGCAGTTTCTGGGGCTTAAAGATGAAGATTTTTATTAACCTCTGAGAATAAATATTAATTTAAACATTTAGCGTTTATTTATTTTTGAGAGAGACAGGAAGACTCTCTCAAAGAGTCAGAGTGGGGAAGGGCAGAGAGACTGGGGGACAGAGAATCCAAAGGAGCTCCATGCTGACAGCAGAGAGCCTGATGTGAGGCTCAAACTTAGGATCTGTGAGATCATGACCTGAACTGAAATCCAACAGTTAACCGACTGAACCACCCAGGCACCCTGAGAATAGATATTAAGTTTGCTTATTTATTTTAGGAGAATATCCAAGTGGATTTTTTTTTAATGTTTATTTATTATTGAGAGACAGAGAGAGACAGAGCATGAGCATGGGAGGGGCAAAGAGAGAGGGAAACACAGAATCCAAGGCAGGCTCCAGGCTCTGAGCTGTCAGCAGAGAGCCCGACGTGGGGCTTGAGCTCACAAACCGGGAGATCATGCCCTGAGCTGAAGTCGGACGCTTAACTGACTGAGCCACCTAGGTGCCCCAAGTGGATTTAATAAATAGCCGGATATAGCTCAAAATTTGAGTTTTCTTGGTAAAATTGTGAAAACATTACCAATCTGAATGAATATGGTATGTGCATTCCACTGGATTTTAGCATTTTAATATCATGATAGGTCCTTATCTCTTCCTAAAAACTATTTTTCATGAAGTAGAGTTTGTGTAATATTAATATAACCATACCAATTTTCCGATCACTCATGTTTGCATGATATATATTTGTCATCTTTTTACTTGCAACGTGTTTGTGTCCTTAGGTTTAAAGATTATGTTTTAAATACCATAGTTCCTTTTAACAGTCTCTGCCTTTTGATTAGGGTGTTTAATATACTTTCATTTAATATATTTGCTGAAACATTTAAGTCTATCTTCCTGATGTTTGTTTTCTATTTTTCCCATTTACTCTTTATTTCTTTGTTTTTTGTCTCCTTCCTTCTTTTCAACGCATCAGGCATCTGCTTCATTTCCAATTTTTCCTCTATTGATTTAGTTAGGCCTGATTGTGTGGTGTTTGCTGTGTTCTCCATATTGCAATATGCCTCTTAAGCTTAACATAGCTATCTTTAAAAATATTCTGCTACTTCACACATAATGTAAGAATTTTACAAAAATATGCCTCCAATTATTCCCAACATACGTTGTACTCTTGTTGTGAACTATTCTCCTTCCACATATGCTGTGAAACCACACTGCATTGTTGTTATTTTTACTCTGTAAAGTTGATAGTCTTTTACAGAGATTTAACATCTCAATATTAAAAAGCCTTTTATATTTACTCACGCATTATATTTTCTGGTTGTCTCTCTGGTATAATTTCCCTGCAGTCCAAAAATCATCTTTGAAAATGCTGTGGGTACATGTTTGTTAACTGGATGGGTCTCACAGCATTTAAGCTGTCTGAAAGTGTCTTTATGTCACATTTATTTTTCAATGATGATTGTCCTTAATATGGATTTTGATGGTAACAGTTCATAGTTGATCTGAGAAAGCCGGAGGTTTTCTTCACTTCTCCCCTGCCTGCAGCCTGAGCAGCCTGGCAATATGGGTCTTTCTCAACATCCCTCACCTCACTCATCTACTGGTAGCTTTTGCCTCATACTCAGTGAAGACCCCCCAGTGCATGGATGGTATAATAAACTCCCAGCCCCTTGTGGCCGTGCCTATGCTTCGGGACATTTTTCTCCTAAATCACCAGGGCTTCCCACAGACATAGATAGCCTAGAGGCACTCATGACCTATCCTCAGGCTTCTCCAGGCCTCAAGTGTGGGCTATCTTTCAGCTTTTACTGTCCCTAATCTTTTTTCACGAGTGTTTGGTAGATGCCTGCATAGAAAAGTTAACAAGTGAGTATAGACTCCCCTTATCTCTGGGGCTCCAAGTGATTCTAAGTCATCACACTGGCATATGCTCAAACTTTAAGAAATCATTAGAAGTTCAGCTATTCTGGGGCGCCTGGGTGGCGCAGTCGGTTAAGCGTCCGACTTCAGCCAGGTCACGATCTCGCGGTCCGTGAGTTCGAGCCCCGCATCAGGCTCTGGGCTGATGGCTCGGAGCCTGGAGCCTGTTTCCGATTCTGCGTCTCCCTCTCTCTCTGCCCCTCCCCCGTTCATGCTCTGTCTCTCTCTGTCCCAAAAATAAATTAAAAACGTTGAAAAAAAAAAAAAAAAGAAGTTCAGCTATTCTTGGGCACCTGGGAGGCTCAGTCAGTTAAGCGTCCAACTACAGCTCAGGTCATGATCTCACAGTTTTGTAGGTTGGAGCCCCACGTCAGGCTCTGTGCTGACAGCTCAGCTTGGAGCCTGGAGCCTACTTCAGATTCTGTGTCTCCCTCTCTCTCTGCCCCTCCCCCACTCGCACTCTGTCTCTCTCTTTCAAAAATAAACATCAAAAATATTTAAAAAAAAACAAAAAGAAGTTCAGCTGTTCTTTTCTTACCCTAGGATTATTGCAGCCTTTCCTTTTCCTGCTGCTCTAGCAAAGATGAAAGTTGACATAGGTCCTTTCTACGTTAAGAGGGTTTGTTACTTATTTGGATTTTAGTACATGTGTTTCCTTAAGCCCTCAATTCCATAATGAGTTTTAAAAATCTATAATTTTGTAGGTAGTCTAGTTTGTAATTATTATTATCATATGACTTTCTACCTTGCAATTGAAACAAACATTCAAACACCAGACACAATCTTACACACACACACACACACACACACACACAGTCCAGATTATTTAATTGATATGACAGTTTAGTCAGCTATTGTCAAAAGCTTAAATTTCATTATATTTTTTCCTAAAAGAATTTGTATGCCTCTTTGATATTGTCATTCTGTTTTAGAGTAGAAGAGCGATCATAAAATGAGATGCAAAACTAGAATTATGCCAACTAAAGTGAATATTTAGACTTACCAGTTTAAAAAAAGGAGTGCATTTAGTAATTGATTTCACTCCTCCCCCACCTGCCCTGCTAAATACATTTTTACTGTTTGGATTGTCTTCAAACAACTCCCCCTCCCTGCCATAGGGTACAAGTACCCCAGTTTGAGATTCCAGTTAAAACAGAAGGCAATGTATAGTTATTTAATAATGAATCCAAGGCAGAAGACCCCAGGGCTTGTTTATCAAGCTCATCATGCTCTCCAAAGACCCACACTTCAACAAATGATCCATTCTGGCATCTTCCCTGGGTTAGAAACTCTATTATCCAGGTCACAGATTACTGCAAGTGTCACATCTCCACAGAGAAAAGTCACACGAGTCAGAAGTGAGTGGTTCATCTTCAAAAGACCATTCTCATTCTGTGTCTCTTTCTCTTAAGGGACAAGAAGAAAATTTCCTACCCCTTTTTCCAACAGACTTTGCAGAGAATTGGATCAAGACACAAATGCTCATATTTAGGTGAATAATTGAATAACTTGCGAAGAGAAATGCCGTTACCACAATTAATTTTGTTGCAGGTTGATTCTCTACTTTTTGGTGGGATTTTTTTTTTTTAATTTTTCTCTTTGTGAGACAAATGATTTTCATGGTCATTTTCATGCTAATGAAAATATAAGCATCCCCCTTCTGGAAATGAGTAAAGCAGTATTAGGGAGAGAAAAACACTGTAATTTTCAAATCTTTGCATGCAATAATTGAGGTGCCTTAAGAAACTTTTCACTGAATTCACCTAGGTACTTTTAGAAACTGACTTAGAAACTGTTTCAGTGAATGAGTTTAAGAACGTCTGCACTGAAAAGAAATTTCACAATCTTTCCAGGCGATTGCAGTCAGGTGCTCAATCTCAGGACAAAATTAGGACTAGGTAATTTTTTCATGGTGATATTGCAATTAGCATTTTCCTTAAAATTCCCAATGACCAATATGATTTTGGTTATCTGATGAACACACTAACTGTTGAAGCAAACTGTGTAAAGTCTATAAGCAAAATGAAATGAAATGTAAGAAAAATTGTAAAGATAGAGCTTCCATGAATTTGATGGTATTCTTAAATTCTGATTATGTTAGCTTTAATAATGGGCTTAACAGTTATAAATTTAAAAATAATAGGAACAAATTATATTCAGTAAAATTCTCATTCATGGAATAGATCTATTACATATGGATTTAGAAAAAAAAAGTACACAAACAAACAACAAAAGCCTATTATGTTGCTTAAGACTCCATGAAAATTCTATACAGAAAAGATGGGTTTCTCTCCTCTTACTAATCCAATATGGAACATTGTAATAGGGTACATTTAGATGAAGTATTTCCCTAGGCACATTGATGAATACATATTTTTGAAAAATCATATAATGTTAAAGTATTTAATAATAGTATTTATTAACAATAAAGCACACAGTCTTATTCTAATACCTACAATATCAGAAATAATGTTAAGGAGTAGTATTATGTTCTGATAAAAGTCGTTAAAGGTATTATGTGAATTATATCTTCTTTTCTGATATAAATTATTCTTTGAAGTAATGCCTAAATGCCAAGATCTTTAAAATATTGTTATTTACCATAATATAAAGATGACTAAGAAATAAACAATGGTAACAATACTACTACATTACTACTGGTAAAAATGTCTAAAACATTTTGAGGTTTACTTGGTAAAAATACATCCCCACATGTTAAAATAACTGTTACGAGCCATTACAACATATACTAATATATTTTATTTATGTATTATAGAAAGAAAGCATTTGTGTAAATTAGGATTATAACTTTAAAAGTAGAATGCATTATTTTTGTTTTGTTTTGTTTTAATCTCTAAAATGCAGACCACTGCTTTTGGAATTCCTAATATTTTATATATAATGTTGATTTATATCAATTATTTTTGCAGCAAAGGCATTTTATGCTAAGCTGATTGCAAAGCATTATTTACCTTACCAGGATATTTAAAAAAAAATTCTTATAATAAGCTTTCAAGAAAAAAAATTGAACTTGGAAATGCTAAATACCATTCAAGGTACAGTAATCATTTCAACAAACTGAGCAAAGTTAAATAACATTAAAAAATAAATTCATTACTGAAGATAGCTGGAAATGATGAGGTAATTGAGAATCATTCACACATGGAAATCTGCTCATCAGAAAAAAAGAAACAAAAAAAAAAAAACCTAACCCAAGAACAAAAGTTTCATTAGACAAAATTTTAAAACCCTGCATATTTATCGAATTTTTTCCAGTGTGGAAATCAACTCTGTCCTTAATTCAAAATAAATAGTACAAATTTTGATTGTAAACTAATGACAGTCCAGAAATAATAAATGGATTTCAAAAGAGAATTAAGGTATTTTTTTATAAAGCATCTAGTAGAGATAAGTCCTGTGCAAGCTGTGTTAAATACAATCTCACAAATTTAAAAGAGTATTTCAAAAAGAAGGAAGGAGGGAAGGAAGGAAGAAAAAGAAAAAAAAAAGAAGTATAAATAGAGAGAGGGAGGCAGAAAGAGAGGAAAAAAGAAAGAAAAAACAGAACTACAAAATGCTAACTCACTCATCCAATGTTCAAGCCCAAATACAAAACTAAATTCATGAATTCAGTTTTATGTTGTTTTTATCATCCTGAAGAGCTTTCACATTATCATTTTAGCTAAAATCAGCTTTTATATCCCATTTTATATCCATTTCTCAATAAATATTGGATCAATTTACTTGAATCCCCTATTAAATATGAGAAAAAGCAAAGCTATTCAAAAATACACCTTTTTGCATTAACCATTATTTAAAAATATTCACTTTGTTCTAATTTATTAATATTCAGAGAAAACTATTTCAACATCGATGTTATGAATTTGTAAAATGACAAAGCCATCATTCTACATAAAACAATAATTTTTGAAAAGTACATTGTATGTAAAATATACATGACTTTTACACAGTAGGTAGAGTCAAGAATGTGGATTTATTAATATAATTCCCTACAGCTGATTTTCTTAGGATTTATTTCATATGGTCATATATATGCACGCATGCACACACACACACACACACACACACACACACACACAACTACTTACATAAATTTCTCCTGTGATTACTTAAGGATTCTGGTTATTTTGTCTTTTTTTTTTTAACATTTAATGCATATTATTTAATACATGCTACATAAAATCAGTGAAAATCATAGTTACTTTTGAGCTATCAACAGATAAAACATTAATATTGGATACTTTCAGAATTTGTCAAAGTGATTGAGTCCCAAATAGGAAAATTTCAAAAGCATCCTACACACAGTGCAACATGTATTGTCAATAACAAAATGATGGGATACAAGAATTGTGATATATGTCATAGGCATACAAGAAGAACACATTATAATCTTCATGATTTGAAGAAACTCTTTTTTAAATATAGAGCACAGTTTGCACGTATTTCCCATACTGCTTGAGGGCACTGGTAATAATCCTGCCACTGATAACTG
The DNA here is from genome assembly GCF_028018385.1 of Neofelis nebulosa. Classification (NCBI taxonomy): domain Eukaryota; kingdom Metazoa; phylum Chordata; class Mammalia; order Carnivora; family Felidae; genus Neofelis; species Neofelis nebulosa. Next base: position 211,764,101 of record NC_080782.1, read on the forward strand.
ATCTATTAGCCAGAAACTCCCTAGAAAATCCAGAGCCTGTAGAGGAAGGTCCAGGGAATTAATATTTTGTTTGTTTTTACCTCACTAGGGATTAAAATCTATCATATGGTCCTGTGGGTTATTCCCCACTTCTAAATAATGTATTAGTGATTTCACCAATATTGTTCTCATAGGCAGCAAAATTCTGTGCCAAGAAACCCATGTTTCTTTCATTTTCACTTCTGGACAAGATGGAGTAATAAAAACTGAACTACTTTCCCACTTGTAGTAATCACAAAACAGAGAAAGTACATTCAACAATGATTTGCAAGAGACTGGACATGAAGGAATGAGACACTGACCTCCCAAGTATGAAAAACAAAGGAGGTGGGCCCTACTTACATAGGATCCAGGCTGCAATGCAAGGAATGAGGAACCACACAGAATCAAGCAGAGTCCGGAGGGATGAATGGAGCTCTTTGTCAGGAGGGATCCAGGCAACTAGTGTTTACAGGACAGAGAATAAGAGGAGAGAGAGACAAACACACACTATGTTGTTATACCAAGCAATAAATGTAACAATTTATACTACTTTGAACATTCTACCTAGTATTTAGGAAGACTATTAATTTGGACTGAAAGAAAAAAAAAAGGTACCTTGTAAAGAACTTACATTTCTTGATACTTCTGTATGAAACATAGATGAGTGAAAAGACTGGGAGACTAGCATGAATTCCAGAGGACATAAGGGTCCACTTGGGTCTAGTGATTAAAAAATGTAAAGTTAGACAAGTCAGCATAGCTGCCTGTGTTTATTTAGACATTCAGATGCTACAGCACACACACAGTCGGTAGAAAATTTTAATGTAGCCAAGAGAGTACTAAGAAATCAGAACTAAGCAAGGGAATTGAAAGCATCATCAGGAGAAGTGTCTGTTTTTTTATACTGCTACCTGTGTGTTCTATTTCATTTCATATTCCATGTTCTTAAATGACATGTATACAAACTGGCTTTATTTTATCTCTTTCCCCTAGCTATTTCCATCCATCATTTCATGAAAACTGCTGCTCAAATAATCATCGATGAATTTCTTGTTGTTAAAACTCAAAACCATATTTTTGACTTAATGGTTGAGCACTATCCTCAGTATTTTAATGTGGATTCTACAAAAACACTTTTTCTCTTTCGTGAACATTCCAATCCTGACTTCTGATTTCTTTTTGCTTTAAACTTTCTCTTTAGGTAATTATATCTACATCTATGCTTTTAATTATCAATAGTGACAATAAGAGACTTGATTTATTTCTCTTGCTTGGAATGCTTCTTAGAGCTTCAGATTTACATGCATACTCACTCTGTTTCAAAAATCCATTTTTGTGTCATAGATACTGCAAATTTTCAATGAATAAAACATAATTCTCATTCTCATCAAAGAAATAGGTGCATTGTTAATGAAAGATCATATTTTCCTGCTGTACTAAAGAATAGTTTGTTGTTTATTATAATAATAAGTACATTTTTTAATTTTTTTGTATATCTACTCTTCAGTTGCCCTGGAATATAAACTTAGACATGATTTTTTTGAGTCAAAGAAGATGCTCACCTGCAAGTTTATTAGAATTGTCAATTTATTTTCTAAGGAATTTTTTTTCTAATCCTAACTTACATTATTAGCATATAAGATCCTCATCCTAGACAAATTTGGTTTTGTCAGAATGAATTTTGGCTGCTCTAGTGGGTATGATATAGAATACCCTTATAGTATAGATGGATGATATAATACATAGATAGATATGATATATAATATCATTTTAATTTTGCATTTCCCTAATCACTAATAAATTTTAGCAACTTCCATATGTTCATCTGCCATTCATGTTTCCTGATTTCCCAAAATCCATTATATATATTTTACCATCTTTTCTGGTTCATTTTTTATCTTCCTTGATATGGACATTTTACATATATACCTATGGTATTGCCTGGTGGGTTGTCTATATATGGAGGCTAATATATATAACAACTACAGCATAAGTGTCAGGGATGGACAGGGGTAAGGACCTGTCCTTATCATTGCAAGGACTTTGCAAGATTTCTCCACTTTACATAAAATTGCACAATGTTCACTCTAAGTAGTCTGTGAAATGTTACATATGCATGATGTAAATTTTAGAGCAACCACTAAAAATATTATACAAGCACTATAGTCAAAAAGCCAAATAGATAGATTAAAATGAAACACTAGGGGAGTTCCGGAAGATGGCGGCGTAGGAGGACGCTGGGCTCACCGCGCGTCCTGCTGGTCACTTAGATTCCACCTACACCTGCCTAAAGAACCCAGAAAACCGCCAGAGGATTAGCAGAATGGAGTCTCCGGAGCCAAGCGCAGACGAGAGGCCCACGGAAGAGGGTAGGAAGGGCGGCGAGGCGGTGCGCGCTCCATGGACTGGCAGGAGGGAGCCGGGGCGGAGGGGTGGCTCGCCGGCCAAGCAGAGCCCCCGAGTCGGGCTGGCAAAAGCGGAGGGGCCGGACGGACTGTGTTCCGACAGGAAGCGCGACTTAGCGTGTGGGAGGTCATAAGTTAACAGCTCTGCTCAGAAAGCGGGAAGGCTGGAGGACAAAGGGAGGGAGAGCTGCTGAGCCCCCGGACGGCAGAGCTCAGCTTGGCGGGGAACAAAGGCGCTCGCCAGCGCCATCTCCCCCGCCCATCCCCCAGCCAAAATCCCAAAGAGAACCAGTTCCTGCCAGGGAACTTGCTCGCTCCGCGCAAACACCCAACTCTGCTTCTGCGGAGCCAAACCTCCGGCAGTGGATCTGACTCCCTCCCGCTGCCACAGGGCCCCTCCTGAAGTGGATCACCTAAGGAGAAGCGAGCTAAGCCTGCCCCTCCCGCCCCCGTGCACCTTGCCTACCCACCCCAGCTAATACGCCAGCTCCCCAGCACCACAAGCCTGGCAGTGTGCAAGTAGACCAGACGGGCCACACCACCCCACAGTGAATCCCGCCCCTAGGAGAGGGGAAGAGAAGGCACACACCAGTCTGACTGTGGCCCCAGCGGTGGGCTGGGGGCAGACATCAGGTCGGACTGCGCCCCGCCCACCAACTCCAGTTATACACCACAGCACGGGGGAAGTGCCCTGCGGGTCCTCACCATTCCAGGGACTGTCCAAAATGACCAAACGGAAGAATTCCCCTCAGAAGAATCTCCAGGAAATAACAACAGCTAATGAACTGATCAAAAAGGATTTAAATAATATAACAGAAAGTGAATTTAGAATAATAGTCATAAAATTAATCGCTGGGCTTGAAAACAGTATACAGGACAGCAGAGAATCTCTTGCTACAGAGATCAAGGGACTAAGGAACAGTCACGAGGAGCTGAAAAACGCTTTAAACGAAATGCAAAACAAAATGGAAACCACGACGGCTCGGATTGAAGAGGCAGAGGAGAGAATAGGTGAACTAGAAGATAAAGTTATGGAGAAAGAGGAAGCTGAAAGAGAGATAAAAAAATCCAGGAGTATGAGGGGAAAATTAGAGAACTAAGTGATACACTAAAAAGAAATAATATACGCATAATTGGTATCCCAGAGGAGGAAGAGAGAGGGAAAGGTGCTGAAGGGGTACTTGAAGAAATTATAGCTGAGAACTTCCCTGAACTGGGGAAGGAAAAAGGCATTGAAATCCAAGAGGCACAGAGAACTCCCTTCAGACGTAACTTGAATCGATCTTCTGCACGACATAGCATAGTGAAACTGGCAAAATACAAGGATAAAGAGAAAATTCTGAAAGCAGCAAGGGATAAACGTGCCCTCACATATAAAGGGAGACCTATAAGACTCGTGACTGATCTCTCCTTTGAAACTTGGCAGGCCAGAAAGGCTTGGCACGATATCTTCAGTGTGCTAAACAGAAAAAATATGCAGCCGAGAATCCTTTATCCAGCAAGTCTGTCATTTAGAATAGAAGGAGAGATAAAGGTCTTCCCAAACAAACAAAAACTGAAGGAATTTGTCACCACGAAACCAGCCCTACAAGAGATCCTAAGGGGGATCCTGTGAGACAAAGTACCAGAGACATCACTACAAGCATAAAACATACAGACATCACAATGACTCTAAACCCGTATCTTTCTATAATAACACTGAATGTAAATGGATTAAATGCGCCAACCAAAAGACATAGGGTATCAGAATGGATAAAAAAACAAGACCCATCTATTTGCTGTCTACAAGAGACTCATTTGAGATCTGAGGACACCTTTAGATTGAGAGTGAGGGGATGGAGAACTATTTATCATGCTACTGGAAGCCAAAAGAAAGCTGGAGTAGCCATACTTATATCAGACAAACTAGACTTTAAATTAAAGGCTGTAACAAGAGATGAAGAAGGGCATTATATAATAATTACAGGGTCTATCCATCAGGAAGAGCTAACAATTATAAATGTCTATGCGCCAAATACCGGAGCCCCCAGATATATAAAACAGTTACTCATAAACATAAGCAACCTTATTGATAAGAATGTGGTAATTGCAGGGGACTTTAACACCCCACTTACAGAAATGGATAGATCATCTAGACACACAGTCAATAAAGAAACAAGGGCCCTGAATGATACATTGGATCAGATGGACTTGACAGATACATTTAGAACTCTGCATCCCAAAGCAACAGAATATACTTTCTTCTCGAGTGCACATGGAACATTCTCCAAGATAGATCACATACTGGGTCACAAAACAGCCCTTCATAAGTTTACAAGAATTGACATTATACCATGCATACTTTCAGACCACAATGCTATGAAGCTTGAAATCAACCACAGGAAAAAGTCTGGAAAACCTCCAAAAGCATGGAGGTTAAAGAACACCCTACTAACGAATGAGTGGGTCAACCAGGCAATTAGAGAGGAAATTAAAAAATATCTGGAAACAAACGAAAATGAAAATACAACAATCCAAACGCTTTGGGATGCAGCGAAGGCAGTCCTGAGAGGAAAATACATCGCAATCCAGGCCTATCTCAAGAAACAAGAAAAATCCCAAATACAAAATCTAACAGCACACCTAAAGGAAATAGAAGCAGAACAGCAAAGGCAGCCTAAACCCAGCAGAAGAAGAGAAATCATAAAGATCAGAGCAGAAATAAACAATATAGAATCTAAAAAAACTGTAGAGCAGATCAACGAAACCAAGAGTTGGTTTTTTGAAAAAATAAACAAAATTGACAAACCTCTAGCCAGGCTTCTCAAAAAGAAAAGGGAGATGACCCAAATAGATAAAATCATGAATGAAAATGGAATTATTACAACCAATCCCTCAGAGATACAAACAATTATCAGGGAATACTATGAAGAATTATATGCCAACAAATTGGACAACCTGGAAGAAATGGACAAATTCCTAAACACCCACACTCTTCCAAAACTCAATCAGGAGGAAATAGAAAGCTTGAACAGACCCATAACCAGCGAAGAAATTGAATCGGTTATCAAAAATCTCCCAACAAATAAGAGTCCAGGACCAGATGGCTTCCCAGGGGAGTTCTACCAGACGTTTAAAGCAGAGATAATACCTATCCTTCTCAAGCTATTCCAAGAAATAGAAAGGGAAGGAAAACTTCCAGACTCATTCTATGAAGCCAGTATTACTTTGATTCCTAAAGCAGACAGAGACCCAGTAAAAAAAGAGAACTACAGGCCAATATCCCTGATGAATATGGATGCAAAAATTCTCAATAAGATACTAGCAAATCGAATTCAACGGCATATAAAAAGAATTATTCACCATGATCAAGTGGGATTCATTCCTGGGATGCAGGGCTGGTTCAACATTCGCAAATCGATCAACGTGATACATCACATTAACAAAAAAAAAGAGAAGAACCATATGATCCTGTCAATCGATGCAGAAAAGGCCTTTAACAAAATCCAGCACCCTTTCTTAATAAAAACCCTTGAGAAAGTCGGGATAGAAGGAACATACTTAAAGATCATAAAAGCCATATATGAAAAGCCCACAGCTAACATCATCCTCAATGGGGAAAAACTGAGAGCTTTTTCCCTGAGATCAGGAACACGACAGGGATGCCCACTCTCACCGTTGTTATTTAACATAGTGCTGGAAGTTCTAGCATCAGCAATCAGACAACAAAAGGAAATCAAAGGCATCCAAATTGGCAAAGATGAAGTCAAGCTTTCGCTTTTTGCAGATGACATGATATTATACATGGAAAATCCGATAGACTCCACCAAAAGTCTGCTAGAACTGATACATGAATTCAGCAAAGTTGCCGGATACAAAATCAATGTACAGAAATCAGTTGCATTCTTATACACTAACAATGAAGCAACAGAAAGACAAATAAAGAAACTGATCCCATTCACAATTGCACCAAGAAGCATAAAATACCTAGGAATAAATCTCACCAAAGATGTAAAAGATCTGTATGCTGAAAACTATAGAAAGCTTATGCAGGTAATTGAAGAAGATATAAAGAAATGGAAAGACATTCCCTGCTCATGGATTGGAAGAATAAATATTGTGAAAATGTCAATACTACCCAAAGCTATCTACACATTCAATGCAATCCCAATCAAAATTGCACCAGCATTCTTCTCGAAACTAGAACAAGCAATCCTAAAATTCATATGGAACCACAAAAGGCCCCGAATAGCCAAAGTAATTTTGAAGAAGAAGACCAAAGCAGGAGGCATCACAATCCCAGACTTTAGCCTCTACTACAAAGCTGTCATCATCAAGACAGCATGGTATTGGCATAAAAACAGACACATAGACCAATGGAATAGAATAGAAACCCCAGAACTAGACCCACAAACGTATGGCCAACTCATTTTTGACAAAGCAGGAAAGAACATCCAATGGAAAAAAGACAGTCTCTTTAACAAATGGTGCTGGGAGAACTGGACAGCAACATGCAGAAGGTTGAAACTAGACCACTTTCTCACACCATTCACAAAAATAAACTCAAAATGGATAAAGGACCTGAATGTGAGACAGGAAACCATCAAAACCTTAGAGGAGAAAGCAGGAAAAGACCTCTCTGACCTCAGCCGTAGCAATCTCTTACTCGGCACATCCCCAAAGGCAAGGGAATTAAAAGCAAAAGTGAATTACTGGGACCTTATGAAGATAAAAAGCTTCTGCACAGCAAAGGAAACAACCAACAAAACTAAAAGGCAACCAACGGAATGGGAAAAGATATTTGCAAATGACATATCGGACAAAGGGCTAGTATCCAAAATCTATAAAGAGCTCATCAAACTCCACACCCGAAAAACAAATAACCCAGTGAAGAAATGGGCAGAAAACATGAATAGACACTTCTCTAAAGAAGACATCCGGATGGCCAACAGGCACATGAAAAGATGCTCAACGTCGCTCCTCATCAGGGAAATACAAATCAAAACCACACTCAGATACCACCTCACGCCAGTCAGAGTGGCCAAAATGAAGAAATCAGGAGACTATAGATGCTGGCGAGGATGTGAAGAGACGGGAACCCTCTTGCACTGTTGGTGGGAATGCAAATTGGTGCAGCCGCTCTGGAAAGCAGTGTGGAGGTTCCTCAGAAAATTAAAAATAGACCTACCCTATGACCCAGCAATAGCACTGCTAGGAATTTATCCAAGGGATACAGGAGTACTGATGCATAGGGGCACTTGTACTCCAATGTTTATAGCAGCACTCTCAACAATCGCCAAATTATGGAAAGAGCCTAAATGTCCATCAACTGATGAATGGATAAAGAAATTGTGGTTTATATACACAATGGAATACTACGTGGCAATGAGAAAGAATGAAATATGGCCTTTTGTAGCAACGTGGATGGAACTGGAGAGTGTGATGCTAAGTGAAATAAGCCATACAGAGAAAGACAGATACCATATGGTTTCACTCTTATGTGGATCCTGAGAAACGTAACAGAAACCCATGGGGGAGGGGAAGGGAAAAAAAAAAAAAAAAGAGGTTAGAGTGGGAGAGAGCCAAAGCATAAGAGACTGTTAAAAACTGAGAACAAACTGAGGGTTGATGGGGGGTGGGAGGGAGGGCAGGGTGGGTGATGGGTATTGAGGAGGGCACCTTTTGGGATGAGCACTGGGTGTTGTATGGAAACCAATTTGACAGTAAATTTCATATATTAAAAAATAAATAAATAAATAAATAAAATAAAATAAAATGAAACACTAAAATGTAGCCAAATAATCAGAAGGCCAAAAAGAAAAAAAAAAGGAAAAGGAGAAACAGAGGAAAAAATAACCAAAATAAAAAAATAGTATACAATAGTCTATAATAAAATAGCAATGATAAATCCAACAATGAAAATTGTCACATTACAAATTGATGCTCTAAAACACTCTTATTTAAATAAAAAAGTGACATAGTAGTTAAAATGCTAGTCTTGTATATACTGCCTAATAGATACATCCTTTAAATTTAATGATACAAAGTGTTGAGTGTAAGTAAGGGGGGGGGAGTATAATAATTGAAGCAAAAAATGGGGTTTTAGTAATATTTTATAAAATAGACTTTCAGGCAATATCAGAAATAGCTATGAATATTTTATAATGATAAAAGGGAAATTTCATCAGGAGGCCACAGTAACTTATATAGATGGATGCATCTAACAATAGAACCTCAAAATATATAAAGAAAATGTCAACAGATTTAAAAGGAGAAAAAGACAATTTCTACAATCACAATATGAGATTGTAACAGCGTAGGGCATAGAAATGTCAGAATGATTGCAAAGGGCATGAGTAAATTCTGTGGTGATGTAAACAACTTTTATCTTGATTTTGGTGATTACAAACAGCTAAATTTGTGAGAATTTGTGGAATTGTATCCTTTTAGTTTTAATATCAATAAATTCCAAAAATGAAAAGGGAAAGAAAACTTACCTACATTTTTTGTGAACAGATGACAGATTTTGCTTGTGTACATGTGGGTTCATATGCAGATTTTTATACTGTTTGATTCAAAGCAAAAACTTGGTTTGCTATTATATTCCAGTGTGTGTGTGTGTGTGTGTGTGTGTGCACATGTGTGTGTGCCATAACTTATTTATCCATTAATTTTCAACTTTTTTGACCATATTTACACTTTTGGTTTATCTCTTATATTTAGTATATTACTAGATTTTTTAAAAAATCAAATTTGACAGTCAACTTCTATTATTTTACTTGTTAAGTTATTTTACATTTGTTATTTTATTGATATATTTACACTTTATTATATTATTTTATACTCTATTTTTGTCAAAAATTTTAATTATTGTCATTAAATTAATTTTAATTGCCATGTATTATTTCTGCCTTTATAAATATTTTTTCTTAATTTAATTTAAAATTCACTTTACAATCTTTTGGAAATTTTATATTACATTTTATTAAGCCACATCCTCCTCATCCCCCCCCCCAATAGAGGTTAGATGGGGTATTTACAGTGAATAATTATGTAATATTTGTAAGGTTATGTATTTTTATATATTTTTTTGAATTCATGTTTGAAATGCCTGATCCACACAAAGGAGGTATTTTTGAATGTACAGAAAGAACAGTTTGCCTGTGATGCTACCCAGTTCCATCTTTTTACTCAAGTCTTCCATTTGGCAAAAGTTGGCCCTCAATAGCTCTGTGACATAGACATGAATCTTACCTCTTTCACCCCCAGCACTCCTGACAGATGACTCTTCAGTACAAAGTATTATTGCTCTTGCTCTCGGGGATTTAGAAAATGTATCTCTTAAAATATGAATTAATGTTACATGAAATATAAAAATATCTCTGGAAATAAAACCAAAAACGAAAATGCTTCATCCTCCTGTTGGTTTTATGAAGATTCTAACACCTCCTCATCCTCAAAAGAAGGTACACATTCCCTTTCCATCCCACCTGTGCCTCCGGGGTCAACCCAAAATGAAGCTGTTTTTGTAATTGCATTTAGCAATACTATATTTTATTATTATATAATTTGCATTTCTCTCATCTCCTGTTTAAAATATATAATATACGTTTTGGTAAGTTAGTATCACAGTGAAAGTTGCACCAGAGTGAGTCAAAGGGGAATAGAGGAAATGGGACCAGAACTGATTCCAAACTCACCTCTGCTGAAACAAAGGGTGGGAGAGATTTGAAGAGCTGGGGCAGGGGTAGTAGACCATTTGTTTGCTAACTGGCTTTACTCAGAGGAAAAATAAACTTTCTCTTACATTCATGACAGGGGTAGTTTTACAACTTAGAGCAAAGCACCCACTGAATTTAGGTCCCTACCCTCCTACACACACTGAGAGATAGAGCATTATCTTCTTTGATGGTTATATTTCAGAGGTAGGGCTCCCAGGTCATTGAGAAAGCATACTGGGGTTATAAGACTGGCAAGAAGCTTTTTAAAAGATGTGCATATCTTTCAAAGTGGCAGAGAAAGAATTTACACTGGCATTAGTCTAAAGTAAGTACTCTAAGGAAAAGAAAGACAAGACACAGATGCAGAACCGTACCTAAAGTCTGTTCAAGCTGAGGGAAATGGTAGGATTACCTTGACCATTAGTCAGAAACTGACGAGAGCAATAAAATCAAAGTTGGTTGTGTAAAGTCTCAACACCAACTGTCAGAAATAATCAAGAACATCCTAGCATATCTTTCAGTAAATCATGTGATCTTTCCAATTCAACAATACTCAAGGGCACACAGATGAAACTAGGTTTGTTTATTAGTTTTTCAGGAGCTATTGATATGACACCATACAGGAAAGTATTACCTTCTTATCTACAATAAAATATACAATGACTATGGCTGAAGGTTATTTCCTGACACTATACATATATTAAGATGTGGTATGAAATTCAGGTGTACTTGCATAAGTGCATTTGGGTTCCCAATAATAAACTCCCATCTACAATTAATTTTCACAAGAATGGCTTAAGCATTGATATGTAGGTGCTAAAATGATTATAGTGCTTACATTTATTTAATGTATATGATAATAGTTATATTCCAGATTGAAGAAAGGCAGAAAGAAAGCAAAGGAACAGAACAGCAGATGGGGAAGGGACAAAGGAAGAGAAGACGGAAGTCTAAAGGAATTTTCTACTCATTACATTAAACTTCCTGTTGTTAGAACTATAACTCTGACCACTTATAAACAAACACATATTTTGCAATACTTACAAAAACAACACTACCTAGTGGACTTTCTTCTTCCTTATTTCCACCTCCAAATGAACAGTCACCCAAGGTATGATTAAATTTATCTTAGATGAAAAAGACCTCCAATAAAGACAAATTAAAGCTATTTATGTACATGCCTATAAGCTCAAGCAGAGCTATTCTCATATAGAATGACCCAAGACAATATTTTAAAAGTAAAAATACTTCAAGATTATGAATAATCTGTGCTTGAAAAGTAAAACTTCTATTGAATATTTTTAGCTCCAAAACTATACTAAGAACCCACTATATTATTTCTTATAACAACTTGTTTTCTTATAACAAGTGCTACAGTTAAATGCACTGCTATACTAAAGAAATTCTATGAGAGTTTATTGTAAGTTTTCTGAAAAATTTTTACAAAAATAAATATATTTGTTTCAAATCCCTCTAACTCATAATCTGAAGATTATATTTAATTTGATCAAAGAGAAAAGGAATTAAAACAAGATAAGAAAATATAGACATTCTAATAAGAATTATGTCTTTGTTTTTTAATACCTTGAGAATATCAAATCCCATGTGAGAAATTCACTTCCATTACTTAATCTATTTTTTCTAAAAAAACCATATACATTACTGACTTTTAAAATATCTCTAGTACCATATGTATAAAACTAATGCTTAGTTTTTAAAGTATTCCAACTATATACAATAATTTGACCAATTAGTAAATTTAAGCATTTAGAAACCCCACTCCATGGTGACAATCATGGTAATCAATATGAATATTTAGTGTATTTTTTCAGATGCTTTCATGTGCATTAATGTATGATCACTAAAAGAGAATGGAAGAAAACGTGGTTTTTAGTAAGTGTACTTAGAAAATACAATGTTACAAAATTAGACTTTTATTTTAATAGTATATCATAGATAGTTTTTCAGATAAATTAATGCAGATTTAAATGGCTTTTAATAGTTGAAGAATATTTTATAATATATATTTGTCAGAATTAAACTATATCCGATGATGAACAAATATGGTGTTTATAATTTTAGCATTATAAGCATTTATTTTGTAGCTATATTGAATCCCTCTGAGGCAAGTTTATTTCTGAAACAAACTTCTAGAAATGTGATTGTTGAATTAAAGGGATACTATTTCAAATGTATGTTTTCTAGTTACTCTCATTTGCTTTACAAACATTTATTGAGTGCCTAACATAAGGCTGGTACTGTTTGGGGCACTTAAAGTCTGTCAGTGGACAGAGAAAGAAAGATATATGCCCTTGAAGAGCAAATTTACAAGCAGGTAAATTAAATTTGGTATATTTTATGAAAAGAGGACCCAATTGTATTTGTATGTATTTATTATCCAAATATCTTGGTACCATTTATTGGATATTTCATCATTCCTATTACACTCTGTAAAAAACCTCATACATTTATTAAGTAAGTGACTGTTTCTAAGTTCTCTACTCTTTTTCATTGATCTCTCTATCTAGCCTTGGACCAGTATTATATTAAATATTATAATTTATAAAAGATTTTGACATCTTGTGGAGCTAATCCTATGTTAATGCTGTTAAAATAACTTCCACATTCAGAATCTGTTTAAATATCATCACTTCCCCATGTATCTGTTAGGCTGTTCCCTACATTTGACTTATAACAGTGCTTCAGTTACTTTTTATCTCATATTTCAGTTTTATTTCTTCCATAGTACTCATCAAATTATCTTTTCTAAATGTTGACTTACTTATTTAAAATCACATTTCCTGCAGTGGAATATAAGCTCCCTAAGAACTAAGATCCTGATTGAACACAGGCACTGCTGTCTACCTGTCCATACCTCACTAAGAAAGATGCCTCGCACTTAGGAGATAATAATAATTGTTGAAAGCATAGGTAAAAAGATGACTTAAATGCTTATAAAATATAGTCTAAAACTTCTGATTCACATTTTATCTTCTGTATGTGTGGATGCTTTAACAACTCAATTTCTCAAAGTGTAATCAACTACAGACCTCACTTCTATTACTGAGAACAACAAAAATTTTATAGTTTTGATTTTTTTTTCTTAAAATACTTCAATCACTAAAGTAAGGGAATTGTCATGGGTGTTAGCACATCTGATTCTCAGCATCACAACAATCTTACAATCTTTTCAAGGATGTGGTTTATTCTCTATTATGAAATAATCTGTAGGCTAAAAAGGCACATAAACCACATATGTACCATTTAATAGATAAGGCATTTACTATACTCAAATCTAGCAGATGAACATTGTGTGTATACAGAAGCCTCTTAAATGTCCCTCAATAATCACTCTATTTTCCCTCTAGAGGCAAGGACTATTTTTTGACTTTTGTTTTACTCATGCTTTGTTTTTCCATTCTATTACATGTGTATACATTCCTAAATAATACAGTTTTATTTTTCCTGTCCTTTGAGTTTTTGATGACTGGAATTGTAGCGTAAGTATTCTCTTAAATTTGCTTCTTTCACTCATTAGTTTGTGAGATCAAATCACATTGTTGTATATGATCTTATTTCTGTGCTTAGTGTTTTTCTGTACTAACCCTTTACAGAATATATCTCAAGTTATTAGTTTATTTTGTAGTTTATACTTGAGCATCTAGTTTGTTTCCAGTCTGGGATTTCTCATGCAAGGTTTGTGTAATTATTATTGTGCATGGATTCCGGTGTTCTTGTACATGAGTTTCTAAGCCCTGGAAGATATTTTAACTTTTCTAGGTAAGGACAACTTGTTTTCCACATCACCTGTGGCATTTACACTCCTAAAAATGTATGAATTTTACCTGTGTTCCACATGATCTCTATTATTTAATATTATCCAGTTTTCATGTATCTGCCATACTGATGTGAATCTAAGAAAATCTCTTCATGGTTGAAATTTCCATTGTATGTTTAATAATATGAAGTACCTTTTAACATATTGTCTATGTATATTTTCCATTTTGAAGTATAAAAATATTTTACTGATATCTTTCTTGGTTTGTTTGTTCTATTCTTATTAATTTGTAGAAATTCTTAATATACTCTTGATACTTGTCTTTTTTTGATTGTAAGAATTGAAAATATTTTTCTCTCATTTTTTCAATGTTAATTTTGGTAAACAAAAATTCTTAATTTTAAGGCAGTCAAAAGTGTTAACTTTCTTAGTGTTTATAATTTCAGTATTCTGTTTTAACATAATTTTTACTGTGATAGTATGCTTTTCTCTCTTCTAAAATATTGATAGATTTCCTTTTGTATATAGGTGTTTATTCCTTTTGGAATTGGATTTCACATATGGTGAAGTAGAATTCCCACTTTGGAAAATTTCTTTACTACCCAAATATCCTAGCAGGGTTTATTGCAAAGTCTGTCCTTTGCCTTCTAATCTGCAAACTGCCTCTTTCAAAATTTGTTTCTAGAAATGCATAGATCTGTTTGTAGGCTCTTCACTTTGTCCCATCAGTCCTTGTCTAGCCTGATACCAGCATCTGATTGTCTTAAACACCAGTTTTCTAGGTCTTGATATCTGGTGGAGAAAAATCTTTCAAATGCATTCATTTTCCCTCTAAGAACAGATTGCCTATTCTTAGTCTTTATCAGTTCCAAATATATTTAGAATTAGCTAGTTATGTCCTGTTAAAAAAATATCATGAGTATTTTAGAATATATTTGAACATATGGACTTAATTTAGGGAAGTAATGTCACCTTTATATTATTGACTCTTTTAATCTGTAAACATGATATATCTCTCATTTTGATACTTCATATTTTATCAATAGCATTTAAAAATTCTACTTGCTAATTTTTGTTCCTTGCAGATAAATAACAATTTTTTTTTACAATGTATTTGTATCTTCCAGCTACTTCCTTGTCTCATTAATTCTGGTAAAACTTTTCTAGCTAATTTTTGGAATTTTTGTTGGGTATAAATTATATTATTTGGGAATACAGTTTTAAATGTTTACAATTTATTTTATATTGTTTATCCTCACTGGCTGAGATAATTAGTAAAAGAAAAATGAAAATTAAAATTGAAAAGAAATGATAATCACTGATGTTTTTCCATTTCCTGATTCAAAGAAAGAAATTTCACTGTTTTATAATACATATTATTTGCTCTAGGTTGATGTGTGAAAAATCATTCATTTTCAAGCAGATTTCGTCAACAGTGCTTCATTTTTTCAAACACTTCTTAAAATAAACTGTCTTTGTTAATGCTAAAATCCACATTGTTGGAGGTCATTCTCTACTAACTTGTTTCCTTATGTGGTGGGTTTTCCTTGACGATTTTCTACATATCGTCCTGAAATTTCTTCTCCAGGGAGGAATTCTGGTCTTTTCATATCAAATTTGTGGAGAACCACAAGTATGTAGCTTAATGCTGTATCTTCAATTGATCATATCAATGTCATTGTAGAAACTGACCTATACTGTATTCTTCCCTCATTTTCTATTAAATATCTGAACATTCAGAGATTTGCTGTACATACCTTACTTTGTGAAATGAAAAAAAGTAAATATTCGTTTTACTAATAATTCAATGAACCAGAAATCAGTATTTCTTTTACTCACCATAGTTTGTATCAGAATATTTTTGTTAACAATCAAACTCATTTATTCACATTTTTTAATCTCTATATGGACACTTTTTAAAACATGGATTTAAATAATTATGATTTTTTGACATGTCTAATTCAAGTTTAATATTGTAAGATTTTTTCTTATTCTGTTTGTATTTCTTTTCATGCACATTAAAAACCTTCATCTGATAAAACATAAAGACATTTACTTGCTTTATCCTACAATACGTAATTTCAAAATATAATAACATTATTAAAACTAACATTAAGTACAGTGTGTAGTGAAGTTTAAGATTACTTGTAGATCTTTTGTCCTCAGCATATACCCTACTAAGGGTATATAGTCAAAGTAATTTAAAATATTTAATCAAAGTATTCAAAAGCAACCTGGAATAATCATTATTCCTGAAAGTTATGTTGTGTATTTGATAGATACTTTAATCTGTTTCTGTTCGATTTTAGGTTTGCTTTTTTAAGCAATTTTTAAATTTTAATTAACATACAGTGCAATATCGGCTTCTGGAATAGAATTCAGTGATTTATCACTTACATACAACACCCCGTGCCATCACAAGTGCCCTCTTTATAATTAAGTATACTAAAATTAAGTATATAATACATGATATAATATGCTTAAATCATTTTTATGTTCATCAATATGGTTTAATATGTTTGATTACATATATTTTATGTAATGTGCTTAGATAAGATCAGTATAATCAATAGCATTGCCTACCATGCCCAAATGTAATTTTAAATGGCTTCCCTTTGTAATCATAAAATTTTGTAATGCAAATATCCTTGTATTTTAAGATTTTGAAATTTGTATCAGGAAGCCACGATTGCAAATATCATTGTATGCGATCTACTTTTGCTTCCCATCCAGTCAGAGAAAACTGAATTTCTTAGCCCTGTTACATTGAGGCAAGGATCTGCACCTATTGTGGCCCAAGGACATTGATCAAAGTGATGTTTGTAGGTTCAGGGCCACCTCAAACAACCTTGCATGCAAGACCTTCCAGCTGCCTCTTACTTGATTTACTACAGTGAAATTGGTGGAGGGCTTGAAGTGAAGGTGGTACTACTAAAAAGATCAGTAGACACCTAGATGGATAAAAAGAGCCACTTATAAGAATTTTTGGTGCAAACATGGGGCGCCTGGGTGGCGCAGTTGGGGCGCCTGGGTGGCGCAGTCGGTTAAGCGTCCGACTTCAGCCAGGTCACGATCTCGCGGTCCGTGAGTTCGAGCCCCGCGTCTGGCTCTGGGCTGACGGCTCGGAGCCTGGAGCCTGTTTCCGATTCTGTGTCTCCCTCTCTCTCTCTGCCCCTCCCCCGTTCATGCTCTGTCTCTCTCTGTCCCAAAAATAAATAAAAAACGTTGAAAAAAAAAAAAAAAGAATTTTTGGTGCAAACGTGAGCAGGTGGCCCAAAGGATAATTACCTTCTATACTCTGAAATTATAAACATTTTAGAAAGTACTGGAAAGACCAGAAATCCATTAATAAAAATAGTGAAAGTAGTTAACAACTTATAAAATGAATGATGTAGTGTTGTATATAATTTTGGGTATAACCAATTAGAAAGGGCCAAAGCAACTATGAATAAAAAAAAAAAAAAAAAAAAAAGAAGTGAAGTTCACTCAAAATACTCAGGCTTCCTGCTAGTGTTGAAGATTTAGGTCTCTGAATCTCTCCTAGTGAAATGGACTGGTTTGGGAACTGTCACCTGCTATGAGCAGCTCCAACCCTTTGCACAGATGGGGAGACTTTCTCTATCTGAAGGAACATGTCACCACTGGATGAATCAGCTGGAAGTGCATGGTAGCCTGGTTAGGGAGAAAGAAACTTCTGCCCTATTTCACCTCTTGATTGTTCACAGTTGCCATTTATCTTGCTGACAGGAAAAAATGATTGATAGTTGTTGAATTGTCTTGTATCTTCTTATGGCTATTTTTTTCACAGCATGAACCCGTGTTCTTGTTTAAACCCTGATGTAAAAATGCCTTAGAATAAAACATTTATACCTGTAAAATATCCTCCATTTGAAAATGTAAGTAAATGTGTACATTTGGTTTATAATTTAACATTCCACTAATGTGATTATTGAATCAACCAACCACTATACTGGAAATTCTGGAAGCCAAACAAAATCCTGGAATTTTGAAAGACAGATTACTTATATAGTGTCATTTGTAAATGAGGGAAAAGACAAAAAATATTAACATCTTCTTTTTGAAAAAGATAAATATGAGAAAACACAATGATACATTGAGAATTTGGGATAATACCCCAGTACTCCTCCCCCTCTGTTTTTGCATTTATATACATTCAACACCATAAACTAATCAATTGCACAGCACATATGTGTCTTTCTCAGTAAGCCAGCTAACTGAGAAAGATATTAATGCATTTAAGTTTTGATAATCATTCTATAATTAAAGTTCCAATGTATGTTCAAATAAGCGTGTCTCAACTTTATTTTAACCTATGATCCATTTTGGTAAACATCAAATTCTTATGTTCTCCATTAATGTCATTTGAGTTTCAAAATAAATTAGATATTGTCACCAAGAGCATGTCAAATCAATGATAATATTAGGAAAAAAAATTATAATTTGAAAGATAAGATCATTTTGTGCTTAAGGTCTGCTTATTTGTCACGGGGTTCACTGTCCTAAGAAGGTTCACTGTCCTAAGTTTAAACACAATGCAGGTCATTTTCAATGTCAAGTTTGTTTTACTCTTTAGTTTCCAGGCTAAATTCATATTGTAAAATTTGCTTGACTTTTTACTTCTAGACTGATTGGCAAAAGATATTAGTCCTTGAGAATTAAGTAGAATAAGTTTCACTGTTAATGTTTTGTCATTGCAAGTCCCTACCCTTGCTTATAATAAAGTCAAACTACCCAGAAATGCTTCCTTTCTTTGTTTCCAGAAAATATCAGCACTCTGTCATATCTGATAATGCCTTATACTGGTATACCATCTCTGTGCTGATATACTAATGGTGTACCACTATCGGAAACAAATCAAAGAGAAAATTTTATTTAATTACAGGACAGAAGGTGTGTTAAGATAAAATATATTCAGAAGTTATATTTAGGGAAAAAAAAGTAGTGTGTCTAGAAATCATATATATTTTCGGGGCACCTGGGTGGCCCAATTGGTTAAGCGGCCAATTCTTGATTTCAGCTCAGGTCATGATCTCATGGGTAGTGTGTTTACAACCCTCATGGGGCTCTGCACTGACAGCACAAGCTTGCTTGGGATCCTCTCTCTCTCCCTCTCTCTCTGTCCCTCCCCTGATCATGCTCTCTCTCTCTCTCTCAAAATAAATGAGCAGAGATATAGTAGAATTGGGGCTCTCTCTGATGCAAGCTTGAGAGCAAGCCTAGTCAGCTTTTTCAGATTTCTTAAATAAAAACCAAGGCGTTTGTGGTAAGATATGGCAGGGTGGGGAAAGGCAGAGGAGAAGAAAAAGAATAAACTGTAGTGATTTGGATTCAAAGACATGAAAGTGTTTTGTGCTTTTGCCTTTCTTGCCTTCCAAATGCCCTGAGGATGTATGGATCAGAAATTAAATCAAAATAATGCTCTGTACTGAGACTAAAAAGGTCTATTCCAAATACCTTCATATCTCTTACTTTCATTTCACTTTGTCCAGTGACAAATCTCTCAGTATTAAAATTTTTATGGTATCTGTTTATCTTATGTTTATTAGGATAGAGTTTGCCTTTTCATTAAAAATATGTATTTTTTCTTCTATGTCTTTTCCTAGTGATGTCTGATCAATACCTCCTATTGTCCAGATATAATATTATTGAATTCTTTTATTTATTCTTTGTAGTTACCCTTCAGAGTTGCCATGGCTCGATTTAAAAAAAAAAATTAAGTTTATTTATTTTGAGAGGGAGAGAGAGCACAAGCAGGAGAGGGGCAGAGAAAGAGGGAAAGAGAGAATCCCAAGCAGGTTCCACACATCAGCAGAGCCCATTGCAGTGCTGGAACCCAGGAGATGGGAAATCATGACCTGAGCCAAAACCAAGAGTCAGCTGCTTCATCTACGGAACCACTCAAGCATTCCTGATTTTTTTTTTTGAATTAAAGTTATATATTGGGCTTATCTTGCTGTTACTGTTATTTAAATAAGTTGGATTTTGCTATTTCACTTACTGTCACAAGATTCCATTGACAGAAGGAATCATTCCATGACAAGAATGTTTACCAGTTTAATCAACTTAAGGGCTTCCTACAGACATGGATTGCTTCATGAAACTATGGCTTCCCTGTGTAGCTACACCTCCTCTACTGTCAAAACTTAACTTATTTCAGGAACACTCCTGATTCAGTACTGAATTACCTATTCACTCATTGGCCATTTCTACCTATGGCTTCCAAAATGACTACTCCATTACTAAGATCTACCTCAATGTCCCATCCTACCACTGTTGGTCCCTTACAAAACCTTGGTTTTCCATCTCTACTGGCCATGATGTCCTGTTAAGTCACAGCTCTGCTCAGTGCTATTCACGCTCAGGATGGGGTTCTCTCTTCTTGGTATGGACATTTGCTTGATACTGACTTCAAGATCTAATAAACCTAGATCTTTGTGTTTGTCTCTACCCCTTTATCCCTTTGTGGCTTATTATCCACAAGTCTTGCTACTACCAGTTACTTTGACTGCAATTTAAAGTAATTTGGAGTTTTTAATTGTCCAAATACCCTAATTTTGCTGAAGATGTGGATTGAGGAGTTTTATCTTTTATTTTCCTCTTTTTCTACATTTTCCTGGAGAAAAGTGGAATACTCTAATATACGTCAGCACCTTATTCCTACTTCTCCTGCTTATATGTGAAATATCATCATTTTTTAAGCATTTCTCCAAATGTTTATTTAAATGGATATTGGGAATGATAGGGAAAACCAAACCTAAATATACAGGGGGTAAGATTGATATACTCAGGTTGAAAAATTGGTTCAAAATCAGTAAAAAAAAAATGTGATTTTATTATGCTCACCAAGATCTATAATTTTTTAAGAAAATTAATATCACTTTATTTAGTTTTCTAGGTTTATAATGTTTTAGAAAGTGCACAGATTTAAGATACTATTGAATGCTGATATCCCGAGTCATATTTATGGAACAAGAAACTTAAAACCAAGAATTTCTCCTGCAACAATTTGTCTGGGATAAAGAAAAAGAACAGAATAAATGGAAATACATATATCCTAAGCAAAATGATAAATCTCTCTTTAGACTGAAGCTACTATTTATTTACCAAATTAGTTTGAAGTATCCATGGGAATACAATGTCTAACAGCAATACTTACATAACAGGTATATATTGATGTAAAAACTGTAACTTAGCTAAAATGTCAATCGATCAATCAATGACAAAGGTTTTAGCAATTCTTTGGTATATTGCTGTTATTCTGCTAAACAAGATAAATTAGCAAAATAACCAGAGTGGAAATTAATTTACAGTAACTACACACCATCTTAAGTGCTGTGTTGTGTTGCTTAAATGTCACTTAGTGTGAACTTTATTGTACTGGATAATTTAATTTCTTAAACGAACTTTCCTTCAAACACTATCTTATTACTTTGTTATTTCCCCAAGTACCCAACATGAGAAAGGAAATCTATTCCTTAAATTTATAAGTACAGAATTAAAACATATTTAATGAGTTGATAAACACATCCAACATGGATCTCTTTTATAATTAAACTTCAATAAAGGTTTATAATTGCCTTTGATGTTAGGATCTTCCATTTTCTTTTACCCAGTTTAAATGCACATTATACCCTTTTTAAAAATAACTTAAGCTGTCCTTCTGAAAATACATTTTTTTAATCTAAATTTCATTTTGAAATGAAAAGCAAAAAAGAAGACATGTCTATTTAGATACATATGCTCTATTTGGTACTTTTTAAAAATTATTATTTTCATACTGATCTTGACCAATTTACACAAGAATGGTAACATACACATTTATGTCTGAATGGTGATCTCATTTCTATTTCCACTAGCAAAAACAATTGTAACTAAACCGAACATCTCACAAGAGTTAAGGATAGATGTCACCAAGATGCCCACATAGGAGGCTCCTGAATTTCCCTCCTACCACAGAGACACCAAATATGTAGCTACATATGAATCAGTTTCCACTGACAGAAATCCAAAAATTAGTTGTATGACTTGTACACATTGGGCAACTGAGAAAGTATCAAGGGCTTTGAAATGCGATTTCAAGCCCATCAAGGGCTTTGAAATGCGAGATAGACTCTCACCAGAAACCCCAAACTCTGCACAGTGCCTTACAACTGGGAGGGAACCCTCTCAACTTGTGGGTTCTCCCTAAGGAAGGAAGATATTGCAGCAAGCTAGCACCTTGTCTTTTAAGGTTAACACCCGAGGGACAGGTCAAAATCTGAAGGTCAGGGGAACTTGTGTTCATGAGTCCCACAAAACAGGAGCAGACAAAGCACTTGTTAAGCAGGTGTGTGAGCACTCCTGGATACCATTGCCCCAGGCTCAGTGCAGAGCGAACAGACAAAACTTCCCATTTTCCAGCTTTTCCCCTGAAAGGATTTGACAACATTCTTTGTAGCTCTCACCTAACTTCCTGCCTCCTAATAACAATCTAGGGAATGACTGGGATCCTCTTCAGAGCACTAACAAGCCGGGGGAGCCCTTACCCCACCCTCTCCCTCCTGCTCACTCTGACAATAAAACCAAGTTACTGGCTTCTCCTTTCAAGGAGCCTGTTCACACATTTTAACACCCCAACATCTATGGCTGGCACCTGAAGGACAGGCCCTCAAATCACCTAGCCAACAGAGTTTGCATTCATGAGCCCCACAGCACTGTAGCAAACAAAGAAGCTATTTTTTAAACAGGCAGGTGAACACTCTTCATGCCTATACACCTGGACTCGGTGTGAACAACAGGCACAAAAGACCATCCCCCAGTTTCTCCCTTAAAGTGGTTGGCTGCATACTTTGCCAGCTGCTGCCTGAGGGTCAGGCTTCTCAACACCCTGCATCTTTCCGAGAGCCTGAAAGAGCTGGTGGGCATTTCCCCACATTCTACTGCAGGTTGGCTCCAACAATACAAACTAGTGTTTAGTCTAGGCCCTCTGTTTTTTTTTTTTCTAAGGCTACCCCCTAGAAAGAAACTTCTCCACACATCTTGTACCCCAAGGTTTTTGGCTGTCACTCAAGGGGCAGGGCCCTCAAATCAGCTTGCTCTGATAGCCAACGGGGCTTGGTATCCACAAGTACCACAGGACCATATTACACAAAAATACAGCTTTAAAATGAGTACAAAGCACTTCTTAAAACTGTCCCTCACGCTGAGTACAGAGACAGCAGGCAGAAACACCTGGAAGGGATCTGACTACATATTTTTCAAGCTGTGGCCTGAGCTTCCGGCTTCTAATCAGCCTGCATGTGAGAATTGACTGGGATTCTTCTGGGAGCCTCATAGAGCTTGTGGCCTCAACCCCAGCCATCTTCCTTCAGTTGTCTCCAAAAGTAAACCAGCTCTTCAGCTTCTCTCTGGAAGGAGTTGTCCATACATCCATCACCCACTTGTTATGGCCACCACTTGACAGACTGGTTCCAAATTACCTAGCTCCGGGAGCTGAAAAGACTAGGCATTCTACAGTCCCCCAGGATCACATGAAAACAGAGAGGTGGTTCTAGAGGATGCAAAAACACTCCTAGCAACCATTCCCTCTGGCTCAGTACAGAGTGACTGAGCAAAAACGCCCAACCCTAGTTTCTCCCTCATAGGGGTAGACTGTACATCCAATATCCTGACTTTCCCAGCTACTGCCCGAAGGCTGGACCTCCAATTAGCCTGCACTGGGGAGATGAAGGGGCAGGCAGATAGCAGTCCTCCAGGACCCAAAAAGGAATATGGACATTTCCCATGCTTTTGAATAGGATAAAAGTCTATGAGCATGATAGCAACTTAGGTTTGTTTTGTTTTTTTCTATCACAGTCAGTGGAAAATATTGTAACTCACATTTGGCACTTGATTCCATGGTTTGCATCAATAATGGGTATAAATCGTGCTTCATTTTCATTGCTGTAACTATATTTCTCTCTTTCACTCAAGAAAGCATTATGTGAAGTCAAGTGAGTAAGATTGACTTCATGTCAGGGAAAAATTATAAATACATTTTTATAAACTTTGCTATTTTAACTTAGTTTAGTAAGAGATTTGATATGGCATGAGTCATAATTGATTGAGATATATTAGTGGGTCATACCCCCACTATTCAGTTACCTTAATATCAGTACTGTGCATTAAAGCTGATACAGTAGATGATCGAATTTTTGAGCATTAAGGTACCAGGGACTTTTTCCCTTTTTCCTTTCACTCAGCACAAGGATAGAGACTTAAAATCCAGAGAAATGTCTTTCCAGGATTAAGCAGTGAATGTGTCCAAGCTGAAGTTATTATAATAATTATTAATATCAATATTATTTTATAATACTAGTATTACTAAACATTAATATTTATTGTATATTGCTATATAGTCAATGCACTGTTTTAAGGGTTTCATAAACAATTAGGTATTTTTTTAATCAGATAATTTAATGATTTCAATAACCTGAGAGGTTATATAATTTGCCCAAGGTAACCGGCTAGAAACTGGAAGAACCAGGATTCCATGCTGACAGGCTCACTCAATAACTCATGGTTTTAACCACTAAATGCTATTAAATAATGTGCATGAAATACCTGTTACATGTTGTGGGCCATTTTGAATACACAAAGTCATTTAAGGTAGACCATAAAATTTAAGTCATTGAGATTTTACAATAATTGTTAAACACTTTGTCATTTGATCCTTACAGCAGTCCTATAAAACAAATTCTATGATGAGTCTTAAGTTTACAGAGAAGGAAATCAAAAGATATAAATGGTAAATGACTTCGCCAGAGTATTGGAACTTGCCCAAGATTCAAAAGCTAGTAAGCCACAAATGTGGCATTGAATTTTGGTCTTGGACTCTAAAACAGAAATGTTTTTTGTTTGTTTGTTTTTTTTTAATATAGCCTTAGGAATCATTTTTATTCCTGTACAGTGGGATTGTGGAAGGGTGTGTGTGTGTGGAAGGGTATCTAGGTTTCTGTCACATACAGTCAATCTTCTGGTATAACACAAAGATCTTTGGATCTTTGTCAATTAGAGCACGAAGTGTTCCTCAGAAAGCAGGGAGTTTAGTAGATGATTCCTAGGGCCTACCCAGCTCAAACACTGATCTATTCTATGGTTTCTCACACTGAATCTGGGTAGGGTGTTGATTGTTTTTTCAAGCATACAGCATAATGATTTGGTATTTGTAGATACTGCCAAATGAGCTCCGCAATAAGTCTAGGTAACAACTAGGTAACTAGTTGTTATGTACCTAGGTTATCTTATGTTATGTTTTGATACCTAGGTACCATACATAGTTACATTTTTTTCTTGTGATAAGTTGTTTAGTTAGTTAGTTTATTTATTTATTTATTTATTTATTTATTGAGAGAGACAATGGTAGCTCAAGTGGCGGAGGGGCAGAGAGAGAGGGGACAGAGGATCCAAAGCCGGCTCTGTGCTGATAGCCGAGAGCCACATACAGGGTACTAACTCAGGAACTGTGAGATCATGACTTGAGCCAAGGTCAGACGCTTAACCAACTGAACTACCCTGGCGTCCCTTTTGTGATAAGTTTTAAGATCTATCTTTTAGCCACTTTTAAGTATGCAATACAGTGTTATTAACTATACTCATCATGCTATATATGTTATATCCCCATGACATTTATTTTATAATGAGAAATTTGTAAAAAACAAAACAAAGAAACAAAAAACACATATTCTTATGCATTATTATCATGATATATAGCCAAGAGAGTTTTTATGGCACAGCGACACATTTTAGGTTACTAACAATGTAAAACAACAGTATGGTTGTTGTTATAAGGAATCATGAGACTAACACTGTATGTGAGGTAAGCAATACATAGAGTATTTCAAACAAATATTCATGAACTGATAGACAATGCAGATTATTATCTGAATTTTAATGGTGTATTCACTGATGTAAGGCAGAGCACTAAGGTAAGGGGAAACTGCAAGCTTTGTTAGAGCCAGTGAACAAATACAGAAGATATTACTGTGCAACACTGGACTGCAGCTGCTTGCTTTGCTTTCCTTTAAAAGGTCTACGAGTTTCTTTCAAAGACGTAATGTTATTCCTAATCAAACGTGTCTTCAAATATCACTCTCATGGTATGGTTTATTCTAAATAAAGGTTTGTCTCTCAGTTTATCTCCTATAGTATTGTATGAAATATATTTTAAACATAGATTGCAATTAATTTACAGTGGTCCAACATATGTAGATTTATCACAGCATTTTTTATCAATTTTATAGTTCACAATATACTATTATTACTACTATACTTTTATTATTATATTATTAACTATCATCATATGAAAAGAATGATAACTTTTCCTAAAATAATGTGCAGAAAAAATTACTCCCAGTCTGTATCTCATTTACAGCGGTGTTTGTGTGTGTGTTGCATAAAGCATATATATACTTTTAAAAATTATATATCACATGTTATAAATAGATACATATTTTTTAAAAACAACTAAAGTTAAGAATTAAGAGATGCACTTTATTTCTTCTAGAGAGTTGTGGTTCAACATTTCTTTCTCTCTTATGTTCCCTTCAAATAGGAAAAGTGTTTAAACTTTAAGGAAAAAGAAGTTTCTAGTTGCACAATGGCTTCATTCTATTTAAAGACAGTTATTTTCACCCAGAGCTTTCATGCCACTTACACACTATCTCATCAGCTAGTCAATAAAGAATTATGTACAGAGCTATAATTCCTTTAAAAAAACTTTTGCATTTTGTTTTCTAAATTGAGCTATGACTCACACTTTTGTAATATAGACCTTGGTTTATCAAACTCATATCCATATGTCTGATATTTTTCCATACAGGTTCTTTTAACATTTCTTCTGTTTTGCATTGCATACTGGATTGACAGTATAAAACTCATGGACACTTGGATAAGTCATACCTGCAGTGACTTTTTAAATAATTTTTGTTAACATTTATTTATATTTGAGAGAAAGACAGTGTGTGAGCAGGGAGGGACACAGAGACAGAGACAGGTTCTGAAGAAGGTTCCAGGCTCTGAGCTGTTAGCACACAGCCGGATGCGGGGCTTGAACTCATGAGCTGTGTGATCATGACCTGAGCCAAAGCTGGATGCTTAACCGACTGAGCCACCCAGGAGCCCCTGCAGTGATTTTTTAAAAACATTCCTCGTATGGAATGAAAAATAGCTTTCATTTCATATGTTTGCTTAAATGAGATAAGAAAAACTAATAATCTTATAAAATACTTCTTGTAGTGGCTGTACTGATTCTAATTTGCAGAAGTTCTGTGAAGTAAAATAGTTATTATTTATGAATTGCCCATCCCTTATGGAACTGAAAGATTGGACCAATCTACTCACTAGCATTTTTACTTATCATGGTTTTGAACAAATGTACACTTTTTAAGCTCCATCTCAATAAGTTCCAAAAAAACCCCAAAAAAAACAAACATCAAAAAAACAAAAGAGGATAAAGGAAAAAACAATGAAGATAAAAGAAGAAAGCAATGAAATAGAAAATAAAATGCAGTTGAGAACAATGACAATGCTAAAAGGTTAATCAAATTGATGAATGCTTATAAAATCTGATCAAAAACAGAAAGAACCATGGGGCGCCTGGGTGGCGCAGTCGGTTAAGCGTCCGACTTCAGCCAGGTCACGATCTCGCGGTCCGTGAGTTCGAGCCCCGCGTCAGGCTCTGGGCTGATGGCTCGGAGCCTGGAGCTTGTTTCCGATTCTGTGTCTCCCTCTCTCTCTGCCCCTGCCCCGTTCATGCTTTGTCTCTCTCTGTCCCAAAAATAAATAAAAAACGTTGAAAAAAAAAATTAAAAAAAAAAAAAAAAAAAAAACAGAAAGAACCGAAATGATCATCACTGAAGGTTCTAGACATAAAAATAACAAAAGTATTTACAATTTTTGGCAGTGACTTTGGCTATATAGACAAATTCCTGTAGAACTCAAAAAAGAATAGAAAATCTGAATTGTTATATACCTTATAAAAATAGATCTATAATTTAAAAAAAAGGAGAAAACCTTATGTGCAGATGGTTTCCCACGTACTTGTTCTATATTTTTAAGAAAGAAATAACATCAATGTTGCAAAATTTTTCCAGATTTTAGCAAAGAAATAATTAATTTTATGTTGCCAACATGACCTTAATATCAAAAGTTGACAAGCACTTTGCAAAAGTCAGAACATATCTGATGAATATCTCTCATGCACATGGATGCAGAATCTTTAACAAAATATTGGCCAGTCAAATTCAATAATATGTAACAAGAATAACATATGATACAGAATAGCTTATCCCATAAGTAAAAGAGTAACTTATCATTTTAACTATGTTATACAATTTGCAACATTTATAGGACAGTGAACAAAAGTCATATGATCAATAAGAGAGAAAAACTTCACAAATAAGCCAACACCTATTATTGATGGGGGGGGAAACCTCACCATAGAAGGGGACTTCTTTTATTTGATAATCTGAATGGGAAAAAAACCAAAAAAAACATATGTAATATTGAAGTATTGATAGCTTTCTCTCTGAGACCAAAGATAGTCAATATCAACACTTCTATTTTATCATCCTGTCCAGGGGCCGCTAATCTTCTCTGTATCTTTCCAATGTTAGCATATGTGCTGCCTAAGCCAGCACCACTTCTGTTGTATATCAGAGAGCCTAGAAAAGGCAATACAGACAGAAAATGAGAAATAAAGATGAAAGACAAAGATGAAAAATACATACAAAACAATTTATCTTCATTTTCTAGGACTATTTGTTTAGCATTTGAGGGCTTACATAGACATGTACCTGCACACTTCTCCAAAATCATTACTTAGGGGCAATTCCATAATGGTGATTTCATCATGAAATTCACAGGTATTAATGATTTTTAAAGCTCATTTCATTTTTAAACATATCCATAAATAAGAGAAGCATTTACTGAACTACTTTGAATAATTTTTTGTTAATGTTTTTGACAATTATAAACATTATCAGTGGTTGATTAGTAAATACTTCAATGACAGAGTTTTAACTTCATATGCATACTTTTGTTAACAGACATAAAAAATGCTTGAACATTCTCAGAATGTGTTTATGGACATTTTTTCTTGACCTAAAACAGACTTATATATGCTTTAAGAGAAAATACTTATTTATCTTTTTTAAAAAGGTTTCTTTTGCAGAGGAGTTTAGGGTAAGACAAATCCATGTTTATATTGTGGCCTTTTCAAATATCTTATTGAAAGTATTCTGGTATACTTTTATAATAGAAAGATACAAAGCACTTCAACATTATTGTCTTCATGCTTATATATCAACAAAATTATTTAGGATGATTGAGAATGCTTCAACAGTAAAAATGATTTAACAAGATCCTTGAATCTACAACCTAGAAAAACATAGATAATTCTAGTATTTCCAATCTCTAATTTTGTGATATTTGGTTTCACTAAGACTTGGAATTTTAAAAATCATATCTGGGTGTACTCAAGTCAATGCTGAGTTAATATCTGTGAGAAAATTCAACACTGGAGAAATTTGGACTAAATAATTACTAAGACAACTTTCAATTCTAAGGTTCCTTTATTCTGGTACTGAGTGAACTATTCTGCAACATGTGTGGATTTCTTGACAGTAATAATAGCTCCCACTCAATTAACTGAATCCCTGCGAGGTTGGTTTGACGCAACTGAATGTCATATATCAATCGTGCTGGCCCAGGGATTTCTGCTGCCCAAATAATCAGATAGACTTGGTAATAAACTATATATCTTTTGCATGTCAATTGGCTATTTCTATGGTCAGAAATACCTAAATATGCAATAAATTGAAAAATTTTATCTTGACATTTGGATATAGCCTACTACAGATGGGATATGACTTCAAATGATAGGAACTAGTGTCATAAAACACAATGTTTAAAATAAAGACTAGCATTTATCAAGAATGGAAGCTGACCTTTGGAGAAAATTAAAGTTTATGTGCCTAGATCTCACCAGGCTGTCATTAACATAGATTATTTTACTCTGTGCCCAATAAAGAAAATACTTGACTATTTTACCTAGTTATATTATGTTAATAAAATGAATAGTACCCGAATTTGAATAGACCCCTCTTGTGTGTGTGGAGTTTTAATAATTACTAATTTATAGCAAAAGCAACAAGTAGTAAACACAGTTGTGCTCAACCAAGAATATGTTTGTCCTCCAGCAGATATCTGGCAATATCTGAAGCTATTTTTGGTTTTCAACAAAATGTGGGGAGCTACTCCACTGGAAACTAGTGGATGAAGAGCAGGATGCAGCTAAGCACAGGAGCAATCACACACAATAAGCATAATTCTGTCCAAAATGTTAGTGATTCCAAAGTTCAGAATCCCTGAGCTAATGTTTGCGGGGCGGGGGGATGGGGGTGGGGGCGTGGGGGAGGTTATCACACTGTTTACTGCATGCTTCATTTACAATCTTTTTTAAAAAGGTCTTTTAGGGGCGCCTGGGTGGCTCAGTCAATTAAGCGTCAGATTCTTGATTTCCACTCGGGTCATGATCTCATGGTTGTGAGATCAAGACCCACATTAGGCTCTGCACTGGATGTGGAGTCTGCTTTATATTCTCTCTTTCCCTCTTACTGTTTCTCGCCCCTGCTCATGTGCATACCTGCTCACTCTCTCTCTCTCTCAAAAAACAAAACAAAACAAAACAAAACAAAACAAAAAAACAAACAAAAAACAAAAAAACAAAAAAAAAACCACTTTCATTTAATATTGACAGAATGAGAAGTAAGCATGGGACAGGGTTGAACACAGCTAAAGTATAGCTACTTTTAAAATTTGGGGAACACTATTTTTGTAACACATATGAATAGATAACATAGAGGGAACTGTTAGTAGAAATGAGCTTTACACAGAAAGGAGAGAATGGCATGATATAATTTATGTAAGAAGACATTAGTTTCCACAAAAATAAATGGGTAAGCATTTGCTGTGAAGTAAAGGTTCAACTGATAATCTTCCTCTTCTTCCGTTACTTGTATTTGTATATCAGCATGCTGGGACGCAAATCCACAACTGCTCCTGGAGCATGTTAGTCTTCAAGTAGTATCTTTAGGTTTCAGACATTTGGTTTGTTTTTGTTTTTTTAGTTATCAGCATTTAGTTGCTTAAGTACTAGAATAATTAATTGGAAAGCAAGTCTCATTTCCTGAACTCAATATCCCACAGATTTTCTGGTTCAATGTCAAGGAAAGTAGAGCTATTTTTCTATATCTGTGTTCTTTCCTTCCCATACAAATTAGAAATCAGATGCTTTTAAAACTAAGTATCATTTGAACAATATAAAATCCATACATTCTCCACATGATTCCTTTACCAGCAGAATATTCTGAAGCAAGTCTAATATGATACAAATTCCCCATGGTTCTTCAATAATTTTTTTAAGTGCCATCAAATATCAAATAGAGTGATGGAAAACTGAAAAAGTTCAAACAAACTTTAACTTTCTAAAAGAAATTATAGTAGCTTTTGTTAAAAAACAAAATTGGTCTGCCCAGTCTGCCAAAATGAAATATCACAGGCTGGATAAAAAACCAGAAAAAATTTTTTCCCCAGTTCTGGTGGTTGGAAGTTTAAGATCAAAGCAGCAGCAATGCTGGTGTCTGATGAGATCTCATCTTGGATTACAGATGGCCTCCTTATGTCCTCACATGGCCTTTTCTCTTTATATGCCTGGAAGAGAGGGAGCTCTTTGAAGTCTCTGCTTCTTCTTCCAAGGATCCTAGTTTTATCAGATTAGGGTCCCATCATTATCACCTCATTTAACCTTAACTACCTACTTGAGGACCCTATATCTAAATACAGTCACATTGGCCATTATAGTTTCAACATATGAATTTGGGAAGGACAAATTTCAGTCTACAAAAGCTATATTTTTCTGTTTTCTCAGATTATGGTAATCCATAAAATAACAATAATATACATAAAAGTGCCATTTATATGTTAAAAAGATGATAATCCTATTGGTTAGCAGATACTGTGTTGGTCTGTCAGGGTAGGGGACAAGACAGAAACATTCACTGACATCCTGCAACTAATAGCCTAATGGAGAATATTCTGGAACAAGGCTAGTGATACCATGAAATGTGTGTTTATTCCTATAGATTTGGAGATATCATGGTGGGAAGAAGCAATGTGCTTACATTTTGGCCTATGTTTATATTTTTAAATACAAGGTAAGGTTATGAGAATGAAAAGAGGCAGGATTTCTGGTAGGTAAGGACCTGGAGGATAGTAGAGAGTACTGGAAAAGTAAATAGTTTCCTTAAGAGGGCAAAAATTAAAAATATATAGTAATACTGTGAATCATTGTTGAAAATCCAGTTAAATATTGTGACCATATTAAAATGATCATAAATGTACACTCTGCCTCTGTTTTATCATATGAAAGGACAGAGAAAATAGACAAAACTAAATCAATAGCAATAATGATGATGTTAGCTTGAAAGTATTAAACACTTGCTGTGATAAACACCTTCACTGGATTATTTCATCCTTTTTATAGTAATTCTGTGAGGTATCTACTATTAGTTTTCTCATGTGATGTTTGAGTAAATTGAGGCGTACAAAGATTTAAATAAATCTGCAAATAATGATTAGTATAAGAAAAGTGCACGTAGTTTGACTTCTTCAAATACAAGATTCTTAGATCCTTCACTGTTTCTTCCAGGGTCAGAACTTTGGCAGGTGCATGTGATATGACATCAGGGATACAATAAAATTAAATCATCCACAGGAGTAATTGAAAAGATAAATCATGAAATGTTTGCTAAATGGGACTGGGACTAAACACTAAATAAAGACTTAGACAGGAGGATGTCAATGGTCTTCAGCGTAATAATGAAGAAGAAAAACCTGCATTTGGAGTACTTGAGTACAGAGGAAAAAAGGTGGCTGCGTAGTTTGATGTTTAAATTATTTATTATGTTTGGTGACACTGTTTCTGGAGAAAAACATAACTGTGATTGCAGAAATGAGTTAATGAGAGCAAGGGAGGAGAAAGTCATTAAAAAATATGAATATGAAAATCCTAGCTGTCAACACCCCAGAGGCCAGGGGATTCAAGGGGTTATCAATGAGTATCCAATATACCAAAAATGTCAGAATCTGATGTGTCAGCCATACCCAAGTCATCAATGAATTAAAGGATGGGAGTTGATTAATCTAATATTGATGATAAGATGCTAAAAATACTTTTTTTATATCCTAGGGGTATGACAAGTAATATGGAAGCAGTAGTGAGTGTCAAAGATAACATCTTCACTCTTGCCCTGAGTTATGAAGAGTTCGAATAAATAAATATTTTTCCTGGATGATTACAGAAGAAACAATATTCTCTGGGAATGGCCAGATCTCATTTGAAGCAATACTGTGAAGGAAGCATTCGGAGAATGGGTTGGCTGACTTTAGAATAGGCATTTCAAGAGATTAGTTGAAAGCAGGAGAAAGAAACTAGTCATGAAACGTAGATTAAAAGAAAGGAAGTTCAAACA
Organism: Neofelis nebulosa; assembly: GCF_028018385.1. NCBI lineage: Eukaryota > Metazoa > Chordata > Mammalia > Carnivora > Felidae > Neofelis > Neofelis nebulosa. The sequence goes on from NC_080782.1 coordinate 211,797,576, forward strand.
GAGAGCAAGGGTCTAACAATTTAGCACATCATATATTATAAAATCAATTGGCATGCTAACTGGACAGCAACAAACAGCAAATAGTAGTGTTAGGTATGGTGAAGTTAAACTTAATAGCCTCTCAAAAGGTGCTTTACAGATTGTAGCCGTGATTCTGAAATGAGATCTCGTAGAAGATGATATAGGCTTGGGAGATTGTGTGTGTTAATTTTCTTCACAGCCTGCTAGTATTAGCAGATACAGTAAGGATAGCACTGCCAGAAAGCAACAAGAAAGCAAGGAGGAGTCATATTACCCTTCAAACTGAGTTTTGGAGCAGAGGCTGGTGTCAGCAGAGATCAAAAAGACACACGTCTGGTTCAAGATTTTAATCTCTCAGTGCCCTCTTGAGTGGTAGGAAGTATTCCACTTAATAACTTCATATTCATTGCAGGACAGTCTCAGGTCTTGATTCCTTTCTCTTCTTCTGCACTGGATTGTTCTGCTTTGGTATTTATGAAATACATATTTTGTGGAATTGACTATATTTACTTTTGAAATGCTATACTGAATAATGTCCCAACAGTTATCTTCCTTCCCAAGTAGAAATCTCACAGGAATTTTATTCTTGTGCCTTATTTTCTTCAGAGAGATCCTATTTTGATTTTTATTCTCTCATATATCAGAAAAAAACCATAGAATAGTGGCTTTCCCTATATTTCTAGATCCAATCTATAACGAAGTGTGTGTGTGTGTATATATACATATATATATATATGTATATATATATATATATATATATATATACATATTAATAGTTGGAATTATACCACTTCCTACATTTTCATAAATGCATAACCACATGAAGGTATAAAATTACATATATTTTCAAATACTTAATATATGTAATTGCACTTGATATTCATATTAACTGTTAATGATTATTCACCTGTTTATATATTTCACAAATATTTGTTGAATGTTATGTGTTTGGAATTTTATTGGTTTCTGTGGCTTGGATAAATACTAGAGCACCACTATTCTGAAGGAGGCAGCTATGTACATGTACAATGTAATCAGTGTAATAAGAAAATTATGCACAAGGTGCTCAATACTAACACACAGAAGAAAGAGTGATAGTCTGTGTATCTGATAGTCTGTAGTGCATTTTGGCAATATTTTTTAGAAAGAATTGACATTAAAGTGAGGTTATGAAGTCTGAATAAGCTCTCACCAAATATGCCACAAAGAGGTAATAGCCAAAAGGGTCGAACACTTGCTAAGGCACAGATCTGTAAAGTTGCAAGGAATCATAGTCAGCTTTGTGCTGCTGGGGAATGGTTGTATTACTTTCAAAGAACATATGTGCCCTGCTAATGAATTGAGGTTTGTTCTTGAAGCAATTGGAAGTTTCTTAAATCTAGTAATCAGTTCTGAAGTGCAAAGATTTAAGAGTGGGAGAAGAAACCAGGCTTGTGAGTAATTGTATTTTGTTTCCCTTTTTCCCCACAATCTTTGGAGAAAAGCTTGGTCTTCTGAATGAATTATAAAGATGCTGCAGATAATTAATTCAAAAATCCATTGTAAGCTATAGACTTTTTGTAAATTCTTTGCTTGATTTTTTTTCATGTTGTTTCCTTCAATTCCTGTAGGTAGGCAGGCAGGCAGGCAGGTAGATAGATAATAGATAGATACACAGATATAATTAATATCAATAATACAACATCAATATTATATGTAGATGGAGAAGTCTTATTTTTTTACGTTTATTTATTTATTTTGAGAGAGTGCACGAGGTGGGGGAGCAGAGAGAGAGGGAGAGAGAGGGAATCCCAAGCAGGCCCTGCACTATCTGTGCAGAGCCCTATGCAGGGTTTGAACTCATGAACCCATGAGATCATGATCTGAGCGGAAACCAAGAGTCAGATGCTTAACTGACTAGCCACCCAGGCATTCTATAGACAGAGAAGGCTTCTGTATGTCATTAATGATTAATAAGTCCCTCAATTTGACTAAATTTCAGATAAATCTCTGCCAGACATAGGCCTTTCACCACTCCTTTCTCAGAGCATTAAAGTTAGAAAGCTTGCAATTGTAAATTATTTTTCTGCCCCTTTGAAATATAAATCTTTTATAACCTAGGACAATCTTTCTTAAGAACCTGGAAGCTGTTCTTTCGAAATGTCATCATCACGGAAGAGAGGATCCCAATCTCCCAGTCTCTGTGGGAAGATAGGAGCCTAACTTCGATAAGCACCAGTTAGCAAACACAGACTCTTTTGTCACATGAACCAACCTCCCCACACCAAATCCCTCCATACTTTCCTATCAACTCAACCCAGTGCTCACAAACTTTCCTGCCTTTTAGGAGAGTAGAGTTCAGTATCTTTCCCCTACTTCAATACTCTTGAATAGTTTTCCTTATCTATTTAACTCCGTCCAATGCAATTGCTCTTGGACATCATGAGGCCCTGAATTAAAAGCCAGCTGAAATTCAGTCCAGCTGAAATTCTTTTTATATGCAATGCATATAGATTTCAAAAAATGGGACAAGCATTTTTTTTCTTGAATTTTAATAGTTGGTCATGGTGCAATTTTTCATGATTTATCTGTCTCCACATAGATTTTATTGGTTAAATTATAGTAGCTATATCAAGAGTACTCTACAGATTACATTTATAATAGTTAAGCATTATTATATAAAGTTCCTTGATAACTGGAAAGATGACTTCGATTTCTTTCTATCCATCATCACACCTGAAAATAATGTTAAAACAAGCATGCATTTAATAAATGTTTTGCATGATAGGGAGACTCTGATAACAGCTGACTCATGGATGGGGAAAATCATTGGAATACAAAACAGGTGCAGGGACACAGTAAATACAATTATGGAGATTATTTCATCTGATTATAATCATGATGGCTAATGTTTAGTTATATCCATATAATTTCAGTAAATGGAGTTGATCACCATATGGCAGAATTTGACTTACTGACTATTAAACTAACACACACACACACATACACATGCACACACAGAGAAACATTCCTGTGATCATGATGCTTTTGCTTAACATACAGATGTACCCTTCTAAAAGATGTGTATCTATATTTTAGCTATGTAAATATACCTCAATATACATGAAAATTTGAAATTGCAAAGTAGTTTAAGTGATTACTTCTATAGAATTCAAATATATTCTTATCTTCACCACATTACAAAATGATTTACCATTAAGTACATCCAAATAAAGGCACACACTATTACATTTAATTGTTTTAAATTGTTTTATGGGTTGTTAATGATTTGTCCAATGGGAATGAGGATCAAAATGAACAAAGATAAAACTTATCCATTATATAGTGTTTCACTTATAAAGATTTTATTTACATAAAATTTACTTAAAAGAAATTCATATGCAGATACATATTTTTAAAAACATAAAATATATATGGTGTATTCCACTAAAAGAGTTTTTAAGGACTCATATTGGGATTATTTAAAATCAAAAAGAAAGGAAATTATTTGCACAAATTATCTTTCAACTATTTAGTGCCCTGGAGCAGTCATCTGTTACACAGAATACTACATCTGAAAAATTTGGTTTCTTACCCAAAGACATGAGTTTAGTTTATTAAGAATAGAAATATTTTCTATAAGAAAACCAGAATAAATTATTTCCATTTTTTCTTAAGACTACATTCACTATCTACCCATTACATGAAGTAAAATATATCCGCATATTTCCAAATTGATATTTATATAAGTGAGACACAAATTTAATCAAAGATTTTGAAATAATAAAATTTACTTTAAAAAGATTACTTCATAAATATTTTGATGACTTTAATATTATATTCATTCACAAATTAACTTTTTGGTATAAACTGTTACATTAAATTGTTTATTTTTATTCATAGATTTTACTAAAGAAGAATTATTCTTTAATATTTTTAAGGAAATATTTTGAAGAAAATTTTTTCTTGCATCCTAATGAGCAATCCCAGCAATTAGATGAAGACTATATTTAATGTTACAGATGACAAAATGTAAGTGAAGAAACACTGAACCCACAGAACACTGTGTTCAGATACTCTCTTCTACTCAATCCTAGATGTAGGTCAGTTCTCCCTCACACCTTGATACGATAGACTCAGCATTTGGAGCTTAAGACAAATAAGGCAAACAGGAAAGCTCAGCTGACATGAGTTTCTATGTCAAGGGAGTAAATTTCTTACAACATGCTCCACAGTCAGTCTCACCTCTGAATATCCTATCCCAAAAGCCAGGTTTTAAGAAAGTGGTAAGCATATTTGTTTGCTATTATTTAAGTATAAACAGCTATTAAGAGAAAAACTCAGTGGGGCAGATGATAGAACCTACATGCTTTTGAGTTCCAGGTTCATTCAGGCTTGTCCTCAATCCCAAAGCCCTGGAATACCTTGCTCTGTGATATTGAGTCCTGGCTGAAAAGATCTGGATCCAGCAAGTATATACAGGCAATGAGACCAATCTGGCTAGTCCTTGCTGACACTTCTAAATAGAGATGGCTTCCTGGCCAAGAAAAAGTAAAGCAAACATTTTCTTATTTCTTATTAGGAAACAAGAACAAGAACATGTTAACACTCAATTTCTCAATGAACTAGACATTTGGGCTCTTCCAATATGGAATGTAAACAAATGTAAACATGAGGAAATAGGGAATTTCTATGGGAAAACATACACACACACACACACACACACACACGTGTGTGTATGTGTGTATGCTGCTCTCTCTCAATATATATATTGAGAGAGAGTGTGTGTGTGTTATATCCAAGGCACACAGGTGGCTCCAGAAGAACTTAAGTTTATCCTCTTAGGGTCATCTCTGTCCATCACCTACCCGTAAAGAATGGACCACCATATCAGGTATTACCCCATCCTCCCAGGTGAAGGAAAGGATTTAAACTGAATGCTCTTGGTGGGATTTTATCCTGGCACCAGCTAATTAACAATCAGAGGTCAGGGAGTGTTATGAGGCTAACTGACCCAGATGCCTCTTTACGTCTGACTAGACTGCAGTTTGTAAATTAGGTAGGAGTTACTACAAGTACCCTTCTCCAGGACTACCAACTCAGGCCACACAGTCTTAAATTCCACATACAACTTCAAAGTGGTTCTCAGAAAGAGAGAGTCAAGATATATTTAAACTAAAGTAAAAATTTTAATGTTTAAGTTGGCTACTATTAGCCTGGTATTTCCTCCGTAGCTCCTCTGGTTAGGGATTATTATTCCTATTTTACCGAGATGAAAATGGGCTCAGATTGTTGAGAGGTACATTTCAGGCCACAAAACTAGTCCATGGTAGACCACAAAAGCAAGGAGGGATCGACTGGCTTCCAATGGTTGTACAACACATTCATTCATTCTTTGAAGCACAAAGGCATCATATGAAGACACAGGGAATCTGTCTGGAAGGAACTCAACATGAAGGGTGAGGATAGAATCTGGAATAGAACTTTAGTCTCAGTACAAGCATTATTTTGATTTAATTTCTGATCCCTACATCCTCAGGGCATTTGGAAGGCAAGAAAGGCAAAAGCACAAAACACTTTCATGTCTTTGAATCCAAATCACTACAGTTTGTTCCTCTTTTTCTTCTCCTCTGCCTTTTCCCCCATGTATTACCACAAACGCCTTGGGTTTTATTTAAGAAATCTGAAAAAGCTAAATAGGGATGCTCTCAAACTTGCATTTAGACCTGCTCATGATCCTTGTGTCATGGTAATTTTCACTTAAGGCAAGACACATTTGTAGCAAGACACATTTAAGAAAAAGATATTTATTATATTTAATTCTCAATGACTATGTAAAGATTAAAAAACTTCAGAGAATGCAACTGACATAATCCTCACCACCACTAAGTGGTAAATTTGTACCTAAACTCAAATTCATTAAGTTGAAACCAGTTTGCTTTTCATTACAAAATAGCTAATGCAAAACAGTTCTCTTAGCATGGAGATAAGAGGCTCTGGATACAGCTCAAAAGAGGTATTTAGATAAATACATAAAAATTTGATACAATTAATTCCTAATGACCAATAATTTTAATGAACTAAATTGTGTAATATGCCATATTTATGCAAAAAATCCTAAAGCAGTGTCTTAAGGAAAAATATACAATTTCAGAAAATTCATTATTAAATATGAAAGGTAGGGTCTAACTCAAATTGAAAATCATACCAACTAGTGTCTGCCTTTTTTAAAAAATATATTTTCATCCCAATAAACATTTCTATAAAATTTGAAAGTAAATCTACAATAGTTTACCAGTATATTATGAAGTCATATTTGGTCAGTGATTTCAATGGCACCTTTAAATAGGAGAGCATTCTATCTGAATATATGTGATTTTAATAAAATCCTTAAATCACAGAAAAATAATTACATACAGTAAATGTATCGACTAACTTATGATTGAGATTTCATTTTCATTAGGTTTATATTTTCCCTCTTGAGCAGTTCTATTAATTTCACGTTTAAAAAAGTTCTCACAACTACAAAAAATGTAACAATACCTAAGTGTTCCAAAACGAATAAAATTAGCATTTGTGCCCTGCACACTTCTGATGTATTACATAGATCGAAGGCGTAGAAACCACCTCTCCAGAGATGTGAGAGCTGCTTTCATTTTCATCTTGGTTGGAAGGCTACATAAAAGTGATGTGAGTAGAATAGGTGTTAAAATAAATAGAGATCTCTATTCAGCTTTAGTTGTTTGCAAAAAGTCACAGTTCTTTAGAATGTCATTAACTTACCTAAGGCCAGACCTCAGTTTGCATATAGAGAATGGCTGAAGGGAAAGATATTACATGCGAATTAAGAGTTTTCTGGCTCATTTCTCAGATTATATAATAGCTCAGGACAAAAAGATCATGTTAGTCATTAATGTTTCTATGTAAACACATGGTTGGAAACATTGTCTATTTACTGAAAGAGAAAACAAAAAATGAAAAAAAAATCTAGTGTTTGTCTCTTCAGAAAAAAATGCATTTTAGTGGGGGTATTTTTTATGACACCCCATCATCATTCTCCTGTGACTGCTGCAGCCTTTTGTTCTGGGTTTCCTCAACAGTGAGAGGACCCACACTCTGCAGATCCACCTGACTTTCCACCAGAGTGCAGGTCCACGGGAGAGAATGGAACAGAGGAAGTTGGTGCTTTCTCTCTTATCTTCTTGCTCATATCACTGTAGTAAATAACTAAAAGCTTCCACTTTCATTTATTGTCTTGTTGCTTTAATATGCTACTCCCACACTCCGCAGCTCAGGTCTCTCCCAGTTCAGAGGAGCTCTGACAAATTGGCACCGTGAACAAGATAGCCTATTAAGCACAATGCCATTCTGAAAGAGCAAAAAGCCTGAAGATCCTGCAGGGTTCCTTTGGGAGGGGATAGTGGAGTCTACAGGGCATTCTAGAGGGGTGCTAGCTAATTATTTGCAAGCATCTGAGGGTCCTGAGGCACTTCACCAATGTGTCTTTGGAAGTGGTCGTGGAACCCATGGGGCCCTTTGCCCGATGGCCAATGGGCCTGGCAGAGTGCTCAGTGGGACCATAGGCCATTCTTGGAGGATGCCAGCAGATTATTCATATAAATGTCTCAATTTCCAAGAGGATCTTTGGTCCTTCTCTTTAGCCCCCACATCCCAGGCTGAACTCACCTCAGGGTCAGATTAAAGATATAACAAGTTTTCAGAAAAAGATAAGGAAGCAATTCCCTAGTCACTACTTTTGGTCCTCCAACAATGGTACCAGAGGTGGTCAAGGGGGTCCTACAAGCTGGATGCTTCAAAGACATCCCTGGCGCCTGATAAACACCCTGCACTGCAGCAAGTTAATGCAACTTTAGACAAGAAAAATAGTATACAGTCTATTAGGTTTGCTTCTGCCCCAAAGAGAATTAGGAGACTTAATTATATCCCCTTGCGAGGTAACCTTGCTAAAGTCGGTGAGAGTCACACATTGTGGGGCTGTTACCACTAGCCCACTGGTAAGAGTGTCTTCTGATCACAGATGATGAGTAGCAGTAGCAGCATAAGAAAAACTGCCTTCCTGGTGCTGCCCTGCTCCAGGGAAGCTGGGGCTCCCAGCTGGGGCTCTACCCAAACCTGCACAAACCGCTTTGCACTTCCCCAGGAGTCCTAGCAAGTGGGACTCCACCTGCTCCCCACCAGGCCTCTTCCACTCGACTTTCCATTCCTTCCCCATGCTCTTGACCAGATCCTGACAGGTGGTCTCTGTGACCTACAGGGATTCTGTTCACTCTGGGGATGGGTCAGAAGGCCCCAGTGGCTTTTGCCCTGACTTTTCAGCTTTCAGAAATAAAACTAGGAGAAAATCTAATGTCCTTAGGTCTCCAAGAGGGATCAGAGATTAAAACTCAAGAAAAAAGGTTTTAAAAATTGCACTTCCTGGGCTTTTTAGATACCAATGCACACAGGTAACTGTGATCCTTATAACCCCTGGGGCCAGAATGAGGGGAAAACAGGTAATACTCTGTGACTTGGATTTGAGGCAACAATCACACACAACTTTGCCCAAGTCCAGCTGTAGATAGGTCTCTTTAGAAGCCTACAAACTTCCATTGTTATTGTTCTTCTACACAACATGCCTTCTTTCTTTAGCTACGTTTACTTTTTTCTTTTTATCATTTGCATTGAGCAGGAGTGGGATAGTAATTTCTATATGAAAAGGTCATTGTAAGGCTCAAAATGATTTATAAGGAAGCTTTTACTAAACACTGAAATCTATATAAACCTAAGAGAGTACACTTATTTATGTATTTTAATTAAGATACATTAAATTCTATGGTGATGAATAGTTTCTTTGCAAATAATAGCTGTATACTAAGTCCTAATCAGCCTTTTGTCTTAAGATAACACCTGCTACTCCTAATGTATGCTGTCTTGATTAACAGAAAAAAATACTTTGTACTGGTGTTCACTCCAGATTGTTTTGCTCTTTTCCATTTCCTTTGCTCTAGAAACTAAAAGAGTGCATTTAAAGCATCCTATATAAGATATTAAGTGGAAAAATATCAAAAAATGGCAAACTGGTTATACACTAGCATACTTATAAAATCTGTTTTTTAATTGCCTTTGTAGAGATACTTGGCTTTTTTATCAACACAATTAAATTCTAAGTACCCTGTGTTATATGTAAGTGATGAATCACTAAATTCTACACCTGAAATCAATTTTACCATATATGTTAACTAACTAGAATTTAAATAAAAAATTGAAATTAAAAAATACTAAGTACCCCAATATATAAAAATGTTTGTGTCCTAAGAGCCAGAAGAATTGGATTCTTGCTTTAACCCTATCTAAAGGCACACATATGGTTTAAGCAAGCTGTATCAATTCTGAGCCTGTTTTCTCATCTGTGAAAAGAGGGATTGCATTATGTGACTTCTAAGTAAATTCTAATTGGGATAATAATATACTTTTTATATATGTAAATTAAAGAATTATTGGAATTCAAACTTGTTAATACTGGATATTTTAACTTTTTATTGTGTAATATTCTAAGCCTAAAGTAGTGGAGAGAATATAGCTATGATCCCCAATGTACAGCTCATGCAGCTTACACAGTTATCATTTTCTGGGCAATTTTATCTATACACCTTCTAGTTTATTTTTTTTTTCTTTTTTCTTTTTTTTCAATATATGAAGTTTATTGTCAAATTGGTTTCCATACAACACCCAGTGCTCATCCGAAAAGGTGCCCTCCTCAATACCCATCACCCACTTTTTTTTCTTTTTTTAATGTTTATTTATTTTTGAGAGAGACAGAGACAGAATGTGAGTGGGTTAGGGGCAGAGAGAGAGGGAGACACAGAATCCAAAGCAGACTCCAGGCTCTGAGCTGTCAGCACATAGCCCAACACGGGCCTTGAACTCACGAGCTGTGAGATCATGACCTGAGCCCAAGTCGGACACTCAACCAACTGAGCCACCTAGGTGCCCCTACACCTTCTAGTTTCTACCCTTCTTCTTATTGTTATATCACATTCCATACATCAAATAATTTTATCCATAAACACATTGATATATATCGAGGAAATATGCCATGATGCCATCACTCTCCCCAAAGATTAAGAATATTGACCTAGTTAAAAGTCAAACCAGTATTCAAATTCTTTTAATTTACCCATAAAGTTTTAAAATATATTTTATATTGGGGCACTTGGGTGACTCAGTCTGTTAAGTGTCTGACTTCAACTCAGGTCATGATCTCGTGGTTCATAGGTTTGAGCCCCTTGTCCAGCTCTGTGATGACAGCTCGGAGCCTGGAGCCTGCTTTGGATTCTGTGTCTCCCTCTCTCTATCTGTGCCTCCCATGCTTGTACTCTGTCTCAATCTCTCTCTCAAAAATAAATACTAAAAACATTTTTAATATATTTTATATTGTTTAATTTAGAACTTTGATCAGTTGCTATGTCCCTAAACTATATTTAATCTATAAATTTTCTCTCTCTGTCTCTTACTTGTTTAAGAAACTGGATAATTTACTCCCTAGAGTTACCTACAGTCTTAGTTTTATTGATTTCATTTCTAGATGTCATTTACTATGTGCTTATATACATTTCATTTCCTTTATTTTGATAAACAAACAAGTTTAAAATGAGATTCATATTTGGCCAATCAGATAAAACAGATTTAGGTTCAGGTTCGAATTTCTGGCAAGACAACTTTATAGGTTGCCTTGTGATTGTGTCCATTTTGTGATCTTAATAGTCATTTAATTTCTTTTTTTTTCTAGATCCATTATTTCACTAAAAGTTGCAAATGATGACATTCTTTCATTCCTTCATCATTACCTGGAATTTCTTTAAAAAGCCTATAGGGTAGGCAACACCTTACTTCTAGCATCTTAGGGTCTCCACTGGGCAAGAGAATTAAAAAAACACCTAAGATATTAAGAGCACAAAGCATACAGATTTTTATACGTTGATGGAAGCCCTCATTGGCAAATGAAGACTCAAGAAGTGGCTGGGCAATTATACACTCAATTGAAAAAAGAGACAATTATGGAAAAATGACTAAAATATTTGAATTTTAACATTTATTTATTTTTGAGACCGAGAGAGACAGAGCATGAACGGGGAAGGGTCAGAGAGAGGGAGACACAGAATCCGAAACAGGCTCCAGGCTCTGAGCTGTCAGCACAGAGCCCGACGCGGGGCTCGGACTCACAGCCCTCATGGACCGCGAGATCATGACCTGAGCTGAAGTCGGCCGCTTAACCGACTGAGCCACCCAGGCGCCCCTAAAATATTTGAAGATAACTCCCTGTCTCTGGTGATAAGAATGTTTCTTTCTTATTGGTATAAGGAGAGTACATTTCACGCTGAAGTTCTGTCTCCTGAAAGGGGAGGGCAGAGTCCTTCTTGCACCTGCTATTTTTTAAGCATATTTAGGGATGAGTCTGCCATCTTTCTAAGGTATTTCCTTTATCAGTTAGGGATTAAATGCTAGAGTTATCCCTTTATTTGCTAGCTTTCAAATTAACAAGATTTATTTTATGTTCTCCAACTTTATGCAATGATTTGTTGTCATTGGTGCTTCATTATCATTATGAACTTATGATTGTTAAATATATTTGATATTATACTTATAAGTACTTTAAAATTATTATTCTTGTGAGGCTTAAATTGTTTTCTCTTTGGGCAGAAGCAGCCTCCTCAATCTGGTTCTTGAATCCTTTGGGAATATTCTTTGTTATTTTTGGAAATCCCCTCAGTTTTTGGCATGACAAATCTTAGCATATGTGCTACCTGGAATATTCAACTAGAACTTTATTCAAGCATCCCTGACTCCTTTCTTTGAGGAGTGCTTCTCAAAGATCACAGTCCGAGCACTAGTGATGCTCATATTTACTAGCTTAACCCTGGTATCTAGTCCTTTTTACAAGAAAGGAAAAGTTAAGAGGAGCCAAGATGGTGGAATAGCATGGAAGTTTTTTTGCATCTCTCACCCATGAAATACAGCCAGACCAACACTAAACCATCCTGCACACCTAGAAAACTGATTGGAGGATTAACACAACAATCTGCACAACCTGAACCACAGAATTCAGCAGGTATGTGGTCAGAGAGGTGAGCTTGGGGAGTTAGAAGCCTCAGGAAGGGAGGTGATTTTGTGGATGGAGAGAGGACAGAGACGGGGTGGGGGTAGAGAATACAGGAAAAGCATCCCTCCCCAAAAGCAGCTGGAGAGAAACTGGAAAATTGGAAACAGCCACAGGGAAAAACTAAAAAGGGAGAAAGGACAAAGGAGAAAGGAGAGGGTTTAAATTCCATTAAGACTGTAAACAAGGGGAGCGCAAAGTCACAACTCTGCACCTCAATACCTGGCAGTGCTCTGGTGGGAAGGGCGAATCCCCAGGAGCAGAGTGGGGTCCGGGAGGTTCTCGGGACACACGGGGAAAAGCGGTTCCACTGCTGGAAGGACATTTGGTAGAGACTGTTGAAGCCAACTGATCCCAGCAGACCCCAGAAAATGGCCACATTCGCTGGTGCAGGAATCAGGTCATTAAGGGTGAAGCCTGGTGCCAGATGTGTGTTGTGATTTTCCATAATCCCTGAACCGCTGCTGCTACACTGTCTCATGAACTTTTTCTGAGGCGGGCTGGCATCTGGCCATACTCTCAGGGCACCGGTAGCAGCAGGGTCCAGCAAGTGTTCCTGGGTGCAGCATTTGGCCATTGCTCAGTGAGACCATCCTGCAGAGGCACGGAACGGGTCAAAGTCACAGCCCTTCAGAAGTAAGGGGCTGGGGAAACCACCCACATCTGAGACAAAACTTGGGAAAGAGGTACTGCCTGGGGCCTGGTCACAGAGAGTGAAAAAGCGGGTAGTGGACGAAAGCTGAAGACAGAGCACTGATCAGGTAGAACAATGTTCGGATGCTAGAGACTAGTAGCTGGGTGACATCACTTTCACCACTCCCGCGCATGCACAAATGCATCTACGAGTGCCACAACACTACAACCCAGTAAGCTAGCAGCGCCATCTGGTGGAGAACAGAGCCATTACACTGAGCCCCGCCCAACTGGGCCAACCTCGCTCTTCAAGAACACAAGTCTCACCGCCTACTTAGTTTATGTACTAAAAAGCACTTCAGAGTCTGACTTCTACAGGAAAATGAAGTAATTTCAGTCCTACTTCAATCTGTTTGCAGGTCCGTCTATTCAATTTTCATTTTCTTTTTTTTTTTCGCTTCTTTTTTTTTCCTTGCATACAGAAAGAGGAAAAAAATCATTTTTATTATCAATTTTTATGAAAAATATTTTTCCTTAAATTTTTTACTATATTTTTTACTTTTGCGTAATTTTATTTCAAATTCTATTTTACTTCCATCATTTTATTTTAGTGTACTTCAGTGTATTCAATTTTTCAAATTATCAAATGATTTCCTTTTTCTTTTGTTCTCTTGTTCATTTCTTTTCATTTTTCTGATGCAGAAAGAGAAAAACTTCATTTTTACCATAAATTTCTATTAAAAATATTTTTCTTTAATTTTTTTCTATATTTTTTGCTTTTATGTAATTTTTTTCAAATTCTATTTTACTGCCATAATTTTATTTTAGTCTACTACAGTGTATTCACTTTTTCAAATTTTCAAACGATTTCCTTTTTCTTTTTTCTTTCTTTTGTTTTTCTTGAATACAAAGAGAAAAAATTCATTTTTATTTTTAATTCTTATTAAAATTATTTTCCTTTAACTTTTTCTAATATAATCTTTAACTTTGTGTAAATTTATTCAAATTCTATTTTACTCCCATCATCTCATTTTAGTCTACTTCAGTGTATTCATTTTTTCAAATTATCAAACGATTTACTTCCCCCCCTTTTATTTCTCCAATGTGTCAAACGACTTTCAACACCCAAACCAAAACACACCTAGGATCCAGCATCATCTATACGATTTTGTGTGTGTGTGTTTTAATTTTTAATTTAATATTTTTTTAATTTTAATATTTTTTTAATTTTAATATTCTTTTAATTTTAATATTTTTTTACTTTTAATTTTTCTACCTCATTAATTCCTTTTATCCCTCCAAAATGACAAAATGAGGGAATTCACCCCAAAGAAAGAACACAAAGAAACAACAACCAGGGATTTAACCAACATAGATAGGAGCAAGATGTCTGAACCAGAATTTAGAATCACGATAATAAGAATACTAGCTGGAGTCGAAAATAGATTAGAATCCCTTTCTGCAGAGATCAAAGAAGTAAAAAATAGCCAGAATGAAATTAAAAATGCTATACCTGAACTGCAATCACAGATGGATGCAGCAGCGGGAAGGATGGACGAGGAAGAACAGAGAATCAGCGATATAGAGGACAAACTTAGAGAGAATAATGAAGCAGAAAAAAAGAGGGAGATAAAGGGTAAAGAGCACAGCTTAAGAATTAGAGAAATCAGTGGCTCATTAAAAAGGAACAACATCAGAATCATAGGGGTCCCAGAAGAGGAAGAGACAGAAATAGGGGTAGAAGGGATTAGTGAGCAAATCATAGCAGAAAACTTTCCTAACCTGGGGAAAGACACAGACATCAAAATCCAGGAAGCACAGAGGACCCCCATTAGATTCGACAAAAACCGACCATCAACAAGGCATATCATAGTCAAATTCACAAAATGCTCATGCAAGGAGACAATCATGAAAACAGCAAGGGAAAAAAAAAAAAAAGTCCCTAACCGACAAGGAAAGACAGATCAGGTTCAGAGCAGACCTATCCACAGAAACTTGGCAGGCCAGAAAGGAGTGGTGGGATATATTCAGTGTGCTGAATCACAAAAATATGCAACCAAGAATTCTTTATCCAGCAAGGCTATCATTCAAAATAGAAGCAGAGATAAAAAGTTTCCCAGACAAACAAAAATGAAAGGAGTTTGTGACCACTAAACCAGCCCTGCAAGAAATTTTAAGGGGGACTCTCAGAGGGGAGAAAAGAAAAGATGAAAATATAAATATTACACAAACAAACAAACAAACAAATAAATAAATGCCAAAAGCAACAAAAGATTAGAAAGGACCAGAGAACACCACCAGTAACTCCAACTCTTCAAGCATCATAATGGCAATAAATTCGTATCTTTCAGTACTCACTCTAAACGTCAATGGACTCAATGCTCCAATCAAAAGACATAGGGTAACAGAACGCACAAGAAAACAAGATCCATCTATAGGCTGTTTACAAGAGACCCACTTTAGACCTCAAGACACCTTCAGATTAAAAATAAGGGGATGGAGAACCATCTAGCATGCTAATGGTCAACAAAAGAAAGCTGGAGTGGCCATACTTATATCAGACAATTTAGACTATAAAATAAAGACTGTATCAAAACATGCAGAAGGGCATTATATCATAATCAAGGGGTCTACCACCAAGAAGACCTAACAATTATAAACATTTATGCACCAAATGTGAGAGCTCCCAAATATATAAATCAATTAACCACAAACATAAAGAAACTCATCAATAGTAATACCATAATAATAGAAGACTTCAACACCCATTCACAGCAATGGACAGATCATCTAATCAAAAAATCAACAAGGAAACAATGGCTTTGAATGACACACGGGACCAGATGGACTTCACAGATATATTCAGATTTCATCCTAAAGCAGCAGAATACACATTCTTCTCCAGTGCACATGGAACATTCTCCAGAATAGACCATACAATGGCACACAAATCAGCCCTAAGTAAGTACAAAAAGATCAAGATCATACCGTGCATATTTTCAGACCACAACGCTATGAAACTTGAAATCAACCACAAGAAAAAATTTAGAAAGGTAACAAACACTTGGAGACTAAAGAACATCCTACTAAAGAATGAATGGGCCAACCAAGAAGTTAAAGAGGAAATTAAAAGGTATATAGAAGTCAATGAAAAGGATAACACCACAACCCAAAACCTCTGGGACGCAGCAAAGGCGGTCATAAGAGGAAAGTATACAGCAATCCAGGCCTTCCTAAAGAAAAAAGAAAGATCTCAGATACACAACCTAACCTTATGCGTTAAGGAGCTGGAAAAAAGAACAGCAAATAAAACCCAAAAACAGCAGAAGACAGAAAATAATACTGATTAGAGCAGAAATTAATTCTATAGACACCAAAAAAATTAGTAGAACAGATCAACGAAACCAGAAGCTGGTTCTTTGAAAGAATTAACAAAATTGATAAAACACTAGCCAGTTTGATCAAGAAGAAAAAGGAAAGGACCTAAATAAATAAAATCAATAATAAAAGAGGAGAGATCACAACCAACAGAGCAGAAATAAAAACAATAATAAGAGAATATTGTGAGCAATTACATGCCAATAAAATGGGCCATCTGGAAGAAATGGACAAATTCCTAGAAACATATACAGTACCAAAACTGAAACAGGAAGAAATAGAAAATTTGAACAGACCCATACCCAGTAAGGAAGTCGAATTAGTAGTCAAAAATCTGCCGAAAAACAAGCGCCAGATGGCTTTCCAGGCAAATTCTACCAAACATTTAAGGAAGAGTTAACACCTATTCTCTTGAAACTGTTCCAAAAAATAGAAATGGAAGGAAAACTTCCAAACTCTATTAGCCAGCATTACTTTGATTCCAAAACCAGACAGAGACCCCACTAAAAAGGAGAACTATAGACCAATTTCCCTGAGGAACATGGATGCAAAAATCCTCAACAAGATATTAGCCAACTGGCTCCAACAATACATTAAAAAAATTATTCACCACAAGTGGGATTTATACCTCGGATGCAGGGCTGGTTCAATATCCACAAAACAAATAATGTGATTGATCACATCAATAAAAGAAAGGACAAGAACCATATGATCCTCTCTATAGGTGCAGAGAAAGCATTTGACAAAATACAGCATCCTTTCTTGATAAAACCCTCAAGAAAGTAGGGATAGAAGGAGCATACCTAGAGATCATAAAAGCCATATATGAACAACCCAAAGGTAATATCATCCTCAATGGGGAAAAACTAAGAGCTTTCCCCTTAAAGTCAGGAACAAGACAGGGATGTCCACTCTCACCGCTATTATTCAACATAGTATTGGAAGTCGCAGCCTCTGCAATCAGTCAACACAAAGAAATCAAAGGCATCCCAATCGACCAGGAGGAGGTCAAACTTTCACTCTTCCCAGATGACATGATACTCTATATGGAAAATCCAAAAGATTCTACCAAAAAACTGCTAGAATTGATTCATGAATTCAGCAAAGTTGCAGGATATAAAATCAATGCACAGAAATCGGTTGCATCCCTACACACCGACAATGAAGTGACAGAAAAAGAAATCAAGGAATCGATCCCATTTACAGCTGCACCAAAAACCATTAAATACCTAAGAATCTAACCAAAGAGGTGAAAAATCTATACGCTGAAAACTATTGAAAGCTTATGAATGAAATGGAAGAAGACACACAAAAAAAAATGGAAAAAGATTCCATGCTCCTGGATAGGAAGAACAAATACTGTTAAAATGTCGATACTACCCAAAGCAATCTACATATTCAATGCAATCCCTATCAAAATAACACCAGCATGCTTCACAGAGCTAGAACAAATCATCCTAAAATTTGTATGGAACCAGAAAAGACCCCAAAGAGCCAAAGCAATCTTGAAGAAGAAACCAAAGCAGGAGGCATCACAATCCCAGACTTCAAGCTGTAGTACAAAGTTGTAATCATCAAGACAGTGTGGTACTGGCACAAGAATAGACACTCAGATCAATGGAACAGAATAGAGAACCCAGACAGGGACCCACAAACATATGGTCAACTAATCTTTGACAAAGCAGGAAAGAATATCCAATGGAATAAAGACAGTCTCTTCAGCAAGTGGTGCTGGGAAAACTGAACAGCGACATGCAGAAGAATGAACCTGGACCACTTTCTTACACCATACACAAAAATAAACTCAAAAAGGATAAAAGACCTCAGTGTTACACAGGAAGTCATCAAAATCCTCAAGGAGAAAGCAGGCAAAAACCTCTTTGATCTTGCCCGCAGCAATTTCTTACTCACTATGTCTCTGGAGGCAAGGGAAACAAAAGCAAAAATGAACTACTGGGACCTCATCAAAATAAAAAGGTTCTGCACAGCAAAGGAAACAATCAGCAAAACAAAAGGCAACCAACAGAATGGGAGAAGATATTTGCAAATGACATATCAGATAAAGGGTTAGTATCCAAAATCTATAAAGAACTTACCAAACTCAACACCCAAAAAACAAATAATCCAGTGAAGAAGTGGGCAAAAGACATGAATAGACACTTCTCCAAAGAAGACATCCAGATGGCCAACCAACACATGAAAAAATGCTCCACATCACTCATCATCAGGGAAACACAAATCAAAACCAAAATGAGATACCACCTCACAACTGTCAGAATGGCTAACATTAACAACTCAGGCAACAACAGATGTTGGCGAGGATGGGGAGAAAGAGGATCTCTTTTGCATTGTTGGTGGGAATGCGAGCTTGTCCAGCCACTCTGGAAAACAGTATGGAGGTTCCTCAAAAAACTGAAAGTAGAACTATCCTACGACCCAGCAATTATACTACTAGGCATTTATCCACGGAATACACGTGTGCTGTTTTGAAGGGACACATGCACCCCCATGTCTATAGCAGCACTATCAACAATAGCCAAAATATGGAAATAGCCCAAATGTCCAACGTCCATCTATAGATGAATGAATGGATAAAGAAGACGTGGTATATACACACACATACACAGGAGTATTACTCAGCAATGAAAAAGAATGAAATCTTGCCATTTGCAATTACATGGATGGACCTGGAGGGTATTATGCTAAGTGAAATTAGTCAGAGAAAGACAAAAATCCTATGACTGCACTCATATGAGGACTTCAAGAGACAAAACAGGTGAACATAAGGGAAGGGAAACAAAATAATATAAAAACAGGGAGGGGGACAAAACAGAAGAGACTCATAAATATGGAGAGCAAACTGAGGGTTAATGGAGGGGTTGTGGGAGGGCGGATGGGCTAAATAGGTAAGGGGCACTAAGGAATCTACTCCTGAAAACATTGTTGCACTATATGCTAAATAATTTGGATAAATTTAAAAAAATAAAAAATAAAATTTAAAAAAAGAAAGAAAAAAACAGATAAAAAAGAAAGGAGAAGTTAACAAACTGATATTTATTTATTTATTTATTTACATGTTTATTTATTTTTGAGAGAGACAGTGGGTGAGTGGGGGAGGAGCAGAGAGGGAGACACAAAATCCGAAGCAGGCTCCAGGCACCAAACTGTCAGCACAGAGCCTGACCCAGGGCTTGAACTCATGAACCACAAGGTCATGACCTGAGGCTAAATTAGACACTTAACCGACTGAGCTACCCAGGTGCCCCACAAATTAATATTTCTTGTAAGGTAAATTCTTCATGAATTCATACTGAAACTTCCAATTCAAATTCAGGATGACAAAAATTTACTTAATCATTACAGCTAGTTCTCATTTGTCCCATTTTCAAAATCTGGTCTCCAACATCACCAACATAATTATTTATTTCCTTTATCATACAATACAAATGCAACTGTATTGCAATTATAATGGTAATACTACCTCCAAATGTATAACAGTCTTAACAATACCAACACTACTTTCCAACTTCATGACTAAAATGAGGTTAAGATTTTCCTCTTGCTTTTGTTTGTTCATTTGTCCCTTTGGTAACATAGAGTGTGTGAAGGCATTGGAAATAATTTTTTCTATTAGTTATCCAAACTACTGAATATGAAGTTAAGATCATTTGTGTAGTTTGGATTTCAAATTTTATGAACTTATTTTTTAATTTTTAATTATTTATTTTGAGAGAGCAAGAGAGAGAGAACACATGCAAGCAGGGGAGAGGCAGAGAGAGAGGAAGAGAGAATCCCAAGCAGACTGCACGCTGCCAGCCCGATGCAGAGCTTGATCCCATGAAGGGTGAGATCATGACCTGAGCTGAAACCAAGAGTTCAGTCGCTTAACCAACGGAGCCACCTAGGTGCCTCTTTATGAAGTTATTTTAAGGAATTTTCCTATGCTGATATATAAATGAGACATATAGCTAAAATGTTAAATACATATAGTGACCCGACAGCCAGCATTTGTTTGTGTGTATACATACCCATAAATATATGTGTGCCCTAATAAGAAAATATGTACAAACTCTTATGGTTATTAAATGTTGAAACATAGTTTAAAATTGATATTTTCCAGGGCGCCTGGGTGGCTCAGTCGGTTAAGCATATGACTTTGGCTCAGGTCATGATCTCGCGGTCCGTGAGTTCGGGGCCCGCGTCAGGCTCTGTGCTGACTGCTCAGAGCCTGGAGCCTGTTTCAGAATCTGTGTCTCCCTCTCTCTGACCCTTCCCCGTTCATGCTCTGTCTCTGTCTCAAAAATAAATAAACGTTAAAAAAAATTAAAAAAAAATAAAATTGATATTTTTCAAATCCTTTTTTTGCCACTAAAGATATGATTACATGAGGTTTTTCCTTGGACCTATTAATATAATGGTTTATATCAATGTGTATTTTAATACTAGACAACCTTTGTTTTTTTGAATTAACCTCACTTAGTCACTATGTACCATTTTTAAATATATTACTGGATTCTGCTTGCTAACATTTCGTTTAGGATTTTACCTCAATTTTCTTAAGTGGTCAATTTTAGGCCATTTTATCTTTGTAAAATATTTTTATGTTTGTGGATTAATACTATCGGTACTTACATAAAAGAATTCAAAAATTTGGCATTTTGTATCTATGCTCTAGAGAAGTTAGAATATCATATACTTATGTGAATTTTAAAGGTATGACAAAATACACCTCTGAAAATATCTGGGCCTGATGGCTTTTATGAATGATTTATTTAGCTATTATTTCTCCAATGTTTATTGATCCTTTTTAGATTTATAGGCTAGAATCATTGTCTATCAGTTGCCTTTTTATAGAAAATTATTCATTATTAAGTTTTCAAATGTATTTATATAAAGTTGCACAAAAATCTCTGACTATATTTTTATTTACTCAGTTTTGATAATTTTTCTTTTTTCTTTTCTTTTTTTTGGTTTGTTTTCTGTATTCTATCCTGATTAGGTTGGCTAATGGCCTGTTTCCTTTTTTTTTTCCCGCTAGTAATGAAGATTAAATTTCCACACAAAATTCAGATAACAAACCTACTTCTGAATCCTGACTTGGTTACTTGGATTTTGTAAGATTATTTAATCTCTCTAAATTTCTTAAAGTAGTCATTCACATCATAAGGATTTAAAAGAATAAGAAATATAAAATTCTAAGCTCAGAAACTGGTATTTAGAAAACAATCAATATTTGCCATTATCATTGTTAGTGAATATTGAAAACAAATACAACAGAAAAAAATTCTTATTCTCATACATATACTTTTAATTATTTTACCAGAACCACTTATTAGTGGTACCAAGATACATGCTGAATGTCTTAATTTGAACAGCTACACGGTTAATGGACATAGGGTAAATCACTTCATAAAATTAGCATTGCTAAAATTATGAATATTATAGCTCTGGATGGTTAGATCTACAGTATTGCTCATAATGATACTTTTGTTTTTAAATTTAGATTGATCTTTTCCATAAAAAATCAATTTGTTTAAATTCTTGTTTTTTGCATAATTATCATTCAGCATAAGTAGACAAGAAACAAAACTAAAAAAGTGGATTAAAACTACAAATGCTGACACTAGAAATAACTATGAAATAATCTTCTTATGTTATTATGCAGCTAATGTTTGAAATACTACCAGTGTCTACTTTGAATGAAGCAGTGACCTTCACAGTATTTTGTAAAGGAGTAAAAACGAAAAGGAAAACAGAATACCAAACAGTTTCAACATACTAAAGAGAGAAAATAATTTTTATCCCCACCCTGAAACATCATAGAAAAGTAGGGTAGGCACTTGTGTAGAATCACATTTTAAAAATTACAATATCTAATTTGAAATATTAGGAGGTCTAATAAATGTAGAAATTAGAAAACTCTAAAATAAAGTTTTATCTCAGTAACTGGTTCTTTTAAATTACATTATAAGTCTTATATTTGCACTATGTGTAGATCAAATTAACATAAGGAATGTTGTGATGTGCATTTGCATGTGGTGTGTGTGTGTGATGTGTGTGTATGTGCATGTGTGCATGTGTGTATGAGAGAGAGATCTATATAGTTTTAGGAAATTTTAGTATTTTAATGGGTTATCATTCTGTTACATTTCAAACCTTTTTAAGATGCAAATTTCCTTTCAGGAGTGGGTAAGATAACTGCTAATTTGTTATTCATTCAATAGTTTTTTTAGTTACTACTATGTGTGTATGGAATGTTAAGGTTTTGCCATATTAAGATTAAAAACATAGGGGCGCCTTGGTGGCTTAGTCAGTTAATCATCGATTTTGGCTCAGGTCATGATCTTGCAGTTTGTGAGTTCAAGCCCCACGTTGGGCTCTGTGCTGATGGCTCGGAGCCTGGAGCCTGTTTCTGATTCTGTGTCTCCCTCTCTCTTCCCCTCTCCCACTTGTACCTTCTCTCTCTTTCTCTCTCTCTTAAAAATAAATAAACATTAAAAAATTTAAAAAAATCATATCATCTCCAGACAACTAAACATGTAAATCTATAATTACTATAAAATGCAGTACGGGGGCGCCTGGGTGGCTCAGTCAGTTGAGCGTCCGACTTCAGCTCAGGCCATGATCTCACAGCTTGTGGGTTTGAGCCCCGCGTCGGGCTCTGTGCTGACAGCTCAGAGCCTGGAGCCTGTTTCGGATTCTGTGTCTCCCTCTCTCTCTGACCCTCCCCCGTTCATACTCTGTCTCTCTGTCTCAAAAATAAATAAACGTTAAAAAAAATTTTAAAAAATGCAGTATGTACTGCAACACTCAAAGTTTTGACATCTTGGGGCTATTTCTAATAGTTTATCATCACAAACCACATATAGACATGTATATGTATACCTTTACCAAGAATTCATAATTGCAAAACTAAACCTGCTATCCTTCCATTATTTAAAAAAAGGACACAATTTTCTTTAAATGTCAAATACAATAAAATCACAATAACCATGCCCTGAATACAGTAAACAATTTAAAATCCCTTTCACAAATGTTCATGCTGCATGAGTTCTTACTGTAGTAAAATGACAACTTTTTTTTCTTCCTGAGCTTGTCCTCTGCTTTTGTGTCTATTAACAATGGAATCAAGCATGTCCCTGATGCCTGGGGCACAAGATCTTTTTGGGAGACTGGGGGATGTGCCATCATTTGTGAGGAGGAAAAGTGAGCATGGCGAGGAGGAGGGGAGGGACTCCACACAGGATATAACTTTGACTTTCAGAATAAAACACTTTGTGTAATTTATTTTACCAGATCTCTCCTTCCCTTTTTCCCACTCCAATTATCTCTCTTATTCAACTGCTATTACAGATCTCAGCCGCTGGCAAAAGTGGCACACAAGAATGATTCCTCTGAGGCAGCAGCTCGAGCTCATCCCTCGATTGCCCAATCGCCCCTCTAAATGTTGTGGCTCGAATTCCCAGAACACATCACCCTCACAATAGCAGCTGGTGACCCCGAAATGATAAGTAGGAGCAAAATGTCCCAACTGCTTACAGTAACTTTACTTGCCCAAGGTCAGAACAACCCGGTTATCTGTTTTAGAATCCCTGATGAGGAATGGTACAATCTTACCTTTCTTCTGAATGAGTCTGAAACTCCAAAATGCCTTGTGAAAACAGAACTGCGAATTTGAAAAAACAAATCGTCTTCATGACAGCATTGTCTTTAATCTTAGGTACGAGACTGGGCATTCTTTAGACTATAATGTGAGCAATGATTTGCTTGAGTAAGAGTACCTAAAAAGAATATGAATTGTAGGCCCTGTGGGCCTTAGTGACAGTTCTTCGTAAGTAGACCTAGTAGAGAGAGGTGCAGGGATGAGTGGATAAATAGAGAATAGCCTATAAAGTATCCCAGTGAGGTAGGTCCGAACATAATACTAATAATGGGTTGAACTCCTCATACTATGCCTGGAAGATGGCAGCCTCTTTT
Source organism: Neofelis nebulosa (assembly GCF_028018385.1). Classification (NCBI taxonomy): domain Eukaryota; kingdom Metazoa; phylum Chordata; class Mammalia; order Carnivora; family Felidae; genus Neofelis; species Neofelis nebulosa. The sequence goes on from NC_080782.1 coordinate 211,821,721, forward strand.
TTAGAAACCATTACGAATTTCATCCTCACCTAAGAAAAATTAGTGATTATCCAGTTAGTAAGTAGCTCTACTGCTATAGCTGTTTAATTAAAGCTTTTACATAATTTCTCTTTCATAGGTCTTAAATCAGCAGCTACAGAATCCTCAGTTTCTCCATCTCTCAGCATCACCCTTCCCACAGAGCTGATGGGCTCTTAACCAATCACAGAAATAGCCATAAATGATTGCATGTATACTATGAGACATACATTTTATATGCATTCACTTAATTCTCAGAAATTTAGAAATCTGGCATTATTTTGCTATTTTTTTGTTATGCAGATGAAAAAAACTGAGGCTTTGAAAACATTATGTAATTATTCTAAAGCCTCACTGATAATAAATAGAAAGGAGGCATTTGAAGCCTAGGGTTTTCTGGCTTGAAAGTTCATTGTCTCTCTAGTCTAAAACTGTGATTCTCATTGTTTTATAATCAAACTAAACTTAAGTATGCATTATAATAAATGACACTAATATATTGAGGTGTGGTGTTGCCAGAGTAGAAATTTACTGTCTTCTACTAGGGAAAATGCTGACTCTCTAAATTATCTCAATATTTCAATCACTATTTAAAAAGCACCCACTAAGGTAATAAAATATTGAATGTGTATGAGAATATAGAATGTTTAATGAAATTTCTAAAGGAAAATAAACAGAGGAGAGATGTAAAACACCAATTAGCAGACTTGTGTGTGTATATGTATATATGAAATATACATATATGTATATATGTATTACATGTATATGTATATACACACATATACACACACTCTCATATAGTTTTTGATATTGTTTCACTTGGTTACTACATAATTAAAGAACATAATTACTGAGTTAATTGATGGTTTATGTTACAATACACAGCACCCAGCAATCAAGTAAAATAAATGAGCGAGCAAATCAATGGAATACATACATTTACATATAAAATATGTAAGAGATCTCTAGTTTCTATTCTTTTATTTTATCCAATAAAACTTCCAAAAGTCACTGGAAGTAGTTTCCAATAAGAAAACGTTTTTGTTTTTAGTTATTATGTGTTGCTTCTTGCCACCAGTGTGGTACTTGAAAACGGTTGCCAATATTTGCCTCTTGAGAAAAACAGATGTATATGCATAAAAATATGGTATATTCCTTATCTAAAAGCAATTTTTGTTAACGAATTACTGCATGTTCTTTTTTTATTAATGTTTTGAAACACCAGTGTAGTACCAGAAAATAGTTGTCAATATTTTTGGATGGAAAATGACTAAGTCATTTTATTGTAACAGACTTGTAATTGATCTTTAATGTAATGGAACATTGATACAAAAGTATGTAACACACTACAAAATACAAATTTATAAGAACCTACCTCCATGTCAACTGGAAATATTTTGGGCGGACAATTTTAAATCAGTCTCCATCCTTCCTTCCCTCCCTCCCTCCTTCCTTCCTCCCTCCCTCCCTCCCTCATTTCCTTCCTTCCTTCCTTCTTTCTTCCTCTCTATATCCTATTTTTGAAAAGCTCCTTCTTTACAAGTTATATACCATCATATGTTTTTGAGGTAAACTTGCCATCCTGAACTTAAACATAAGCTGTACTTGTAAACACACACACACACACACACACACACACACACACACCTTTAAGTCTTAAAAAGCACCTAAAGCAGTACCTATGTAGTAATTTAAAGCCTTTTTTGTGAAACAAACATATCCTCATATATTTCGTTGTATATTTTGTTAGAAAATCAACTATTCCTTATAAAATAATTATCTTGAAATATAATCTAGGCATTTTGATTTAGCAATATCTAAAACTGTATAAAAGCAAATCACTTGATACCTGGACATTCAGTACCTCAAGTTATACAATACAGATTCTTGGTGATCCAATGTGCTGCATCAAATTAGTCATGTATTACTGCAACAATCCTCTCTAAAACTAACTATTGGTCTAAAAAAATGCTAAATATTTATCACTTATCCTGTCAAAGTTTCAAGTTGACAGGAGCAGAGATATTCTCAAAACATAAGGTCTCATATGGAAGACTCAGAATATCGTGGTCAGAAGGAAATGAAGGCTCATTCGCTCATACATCTGGTGGTTGGTGTTGGCTCCAGGCTGGAAGCTTAGATGAACATTTGGCCAGGAACGGTTGGTTACACATGCCTCTCTTCATAGCCTGGGCTTCCTTACACGTTGGCTAGATTCCAATGATAAGTGACCCAGGTGAGAGAGAAAGCAGCGTGAAAACTCAGGAATTCCTTGTTTTGTTTAAGCTTTAGATGTCAAATAGCATCACTTCCACCACATTCTATTCCTTAGGCTGTTGTATAGATCTGTCCGGCATCAGTGGGAAGGAACAAAAATCCTTCACCTCTTCACACAGGTCCGTCAACATCCCACTACAAGATTATGTAGGGTGGGATATATCATGTTACTGTGGTTTTGGTTTGGGGCCACAAAAAATATTAATAATTCCAATTCGTTCCCTCCCACAACACCCCAAAGTTTTATCCCATTATATCAGCTGAAAGTCCAGTATCTTATCATGTAAATAAGGTTCAGATGCATATGAATCTTCTTTGTTGCAGGTCCTGGGGTACAGCTCTTCAAGTACAGTTCCCTGCATTCTAAAGACCCATGAAACTAAGAGAAAAATGAATACACTCCCACATCCAATATGCAGTGGTTATACAGACATGGCATAATTGCCACAGATACCCCTGTTAAATGAGGGAGAAAACTGAAGGCATGCTGATGTCACTGGTTCATAGAAGATATGAAATTCACAGTGCATGACGCTTGCTGATTACTTGTTTAGGATTCAGTTCTATTTCTTGGGAATGATTTTCCACAGCTGTTTGATACACACTCTGGTTTCTTGGTTACCTTACAAGTCATTGTTCCACTCCTGTAAGAAATGGCCAATGCATATTTTTCTCAGCTTTTTTCTGTTTGTAATTTGGACTCCAAAGTCCTATTTGTATTTTGTACTTTCACTATCATTTGATTCTGATCTGGTTGTATATCTGTCAATAGAATTCTTTTAAAAATTTTGTGGGTTTTCTATGGAACTCATAGAGATTTTTTTATTAGAAAAAGCCACATATACAAATACTGGTGAAATATATTCTGCTGTACCTTGGATTTCTCACAAAGTTGCTGTAAAATAACAGCATTAAAATTCTTAAAGGCACTTGTTTTTTGTTTGGGACAACAATTTAAAACTTTCTGAGATCTTCACTAAGACTTTTATAGTCACAACATCAGGCTCATCTCTAGATTATGTTTTTCAACTATGCCTTTGATGTAAGTTTAGCTCAGATGCCATTTCATAATTTTAGCATCATTCATCATTTGTAAAGCCTGGGAGTCAGAAAATTTATTTTCAGACACAGAAAGTCATAGCTTCTTTGTGTGTATTCACTCATTCTTTAACCTCTCTCTCTGATTCATGTCTCACTAAATACATTTAGAAGAAGAAAGCCAATATTTTCAACAGAAATCTCCTTAATTGTATCATCTACTTCACTAGGTACATTTTCTTCTTTTTTTGTTATTGTAGATTTTTTTCTTTTTTCTGAATAAGTCAGTGCATTTTTAAAATTTGAATGTTACTTAGTTAACATACAGGGCTATATTGGTTTCAGGAATAGAATTCAGTGATTCATCATTTACATACAACATCCAGTGCTCATCACAACTACAGCCCTACTTAGTACCCATCACCCACCTACCCACCTCCCTCCAGCAACCCTTAGTTTGTTCTCTATCCTTAAGAGTCCTTTGTGGTTTGTTTCCCTCCCTTCCTTCCCCCCCCCTTCTCATATGTTCATCTGTTTCATTTCTTAAATTTGATATAGAGTGAAATCATATGGTATTTGTCTTTCTCTGATTGACTTATTTCACTTAGCATTATACACTATAGCTCCATCCACACTGTTGCAAATGGCAAGATTTAATTTTTTTTGATGGCTGAGTAATAGTCCATTGTTAATATATACCACCTCTTCTTTATCCATCAGTCAAGGCACATTTGGGTTCTCTCCATAGTTTGGCTATTGTTGTCTTTTTTTTTTCTTTTAACCTTCTACCATGTCATAATAATACTTCTAGCATCTTCAAAGGTCATCAGATTTCTACTAACATTCTCTTCAAGTTCATTTCAACTTCTAACTGTTACTTGGTCTGAAAGTCACTGATCCAAATTTTAGATTTTTTGTTTCTTGGTGGAAGAACTACACTTTTAGCTTTGTAGCAATAAGAATTAATTATACTAGCTATTTATCACTGTAATACATTAACCCTAACCTTATTGATTTAACAGCAATTATCTAACATTTTCTATAGACTAGGATTTCAGGCAGTACACAACAAACATTTCTTTTTTTCTGCCCCACAATCCTAATGTCTCATTTAGGAGACTTGAAACCTGAGGCCTAGAGTTATCTGAAAGCATATCGCTTACTCAGTAGCTGAGGCAAATGTCGGTTGAGTGACTTGCTAGAGTTATTCATGGGAGTAGACACTTATGGACCCTCCATATGACTTATGTTTCCTGCAAGACAATGGTTGGGTCTGTAGCAAGTGCACATTAAGAGAGACAGAGACTAGCATAGCCACATTACCTTTTATAATGTTTAGCTTTAGAAGTCATACAGGATTGCTTCTATCACATTCTACCAAGTGAGGTGATTACTATGCCCAGTTTTAGGTAGGGTGAAGAGAACAGCATTACCTTTTGGTAGAAATAGGTAGACACCATAATGTAAGAAGGGTATATTGCATTGGATATATATTGGGGTGGTCATATCTGGAGAATACAATCTTTAGCATCTAGCAACATGAGTTAACTCAGAAAATTCCAACGGACTGAGGAAATCCAGGACGCATGAGGAAGAACTTATTATAGGAATATCAAGTTGTGTAATAATTAAAAAACAAAGAGTAGCTTTAATTACAACACCAATTCTCCATAATATATTGAAGTATGAGTTAATTTTCTGTCAACAATTATATTAATGACACATTTTTAATGCTAACCATTAAGGCACAAGGGAATACATACATTCTCAAATTACACACAATAAAATTTCATTTTACCTAGTGATTCCTGGCTAGCTTACAAAAGAATAGCAAATCAAATGTTTATATACTCCAATGTAGGTAAAATCTCATAGGTATGTGTGCTGTGTATATTTTTAATAGTAATTTACTACAAGTTGGCTTTGGGCATTGAGCAGAAATAAAACTGATAAGATTAAACTCTGTATGGAATGGTTTGATTGAAATATTTGTGTAAGATGTCAATATAATTTATCATGGTTTACTTAGTTCTCTGGCAAAAGTCTCCATTCTGCATAATTGGGCAGAGTCTTTGGCTAAAGGTTTGAGACAGTGATGTTAAAGCACAGATGAAAATAATGCATACTCAAGGTTTAAAGGCATACAGAAACTTCATTCTTTACTCATTTCTTTCTATAATTTCCCATGTATTTCCCCATGGTTAGTGACAAGACACTGAACTTACAGCTAGAAGAAAGTTCCAGAAAGCACATATATGAGCCACTTGCCCAAAAGCTGTCTGGTAAAAAGACTAGAAAATTTGGAAGACCTAGGGTCTAACATTGTATACACTGGTGGAAAATGTAGGCCATAGGATAATTTCTCATGATGTATGTATACTTGTATGCACACATATCTAAAGATGGACCAAAACAAAGAAAGAAACAAACAACAAACAAACAAACCAGCAAAGAATAAAGGCAATCAATTTACACTCTGGGTAAGCTGCAGATGAAAAGTGTTTTCCCAATGAGAAGACCTCATTTTCTTCATAAGAAGTTTCAACAATGCCTATCATTTATTACATTCTTGGTACTTAAGATAGGTGAACGGCAGGCAGAACAAAAAGCAAGTAGCCATTTTCATTACCATCACTCTCATTCATCAACAGCATATCAGTGCTTTGTGCATATGTTGAATGAAAAAAACAAATCTACTATTAAGTGTGGATTGATGAATAATTTTAACTACCTCATAGCTTTCCCAGTGAGTGACCTCTTAGAAGAAATTAGAACTCATCATAAACGGTGTCATTAGTGTAATCAGTAGAATTACACTGCATTTGCTGCTTACTTGTACAATTATGTTTCAACTAAAAGCTCTAAAAAAAAAAAAAGCCTCATGTGCTTTGTCTCCATCAGGTGCTCAATAAACCAGCAACTATTGTCACATCATGAATGACCGACCACGGAGATAGGCAGACCATGTCTGGTCTATACAGCACTCTGTTCTTCCAGAAGAGTGAACCAAACTTCATAGGAATTACCTAGGCTTGTTTTTCCCAATAAATTTCAAAATTTTCCACAAGTGCAGTAAGATAGAATTGTTTTCATAATGCATACCAAAAAGGCATTGGTAAAGCTGACAGTTTTATAATATTTGTTTTTCTACCTGCTGACTTGCCAAAAGGTTCCAAATACTTTTTTTCTGATATTCCCATGATCCAGGTAAGAGTGTAAATGGGAACTGTGAGTTAGCAGAGTTTGCTTGAGACCTGCTGCGTACTATGTTATCAGTGGTTATTTCAAAGTCCAGCATTAATAAACATTCAACTCTATTTCCTATTAATGATAGTTCTTTAACCTTCACTGCAAGCCTCAGGACTGAAAAAGAAAAATTCATTGCTGCTGACTTTGAATGTGAATAAAGGACATTAAAATTTGAAGCTAAACTCTGTGTGGGCAAATTTATATCCAAGTGGCAGTAAAATAGCACATTAAGTAAGACTTTCCTGCTGTTATTCTTTTTCCTTTGCTGATTATTATCCTCCCAGTGTTTCTATGCATACTGAAGTGCAATATGCATGTAGATGTGGGCCATTGAGAGTAATATCAGTAAGAGCAAATGCTCTGGACAGTCCATCATTCCTATTCCACCCTCATGAGCATAAAAGGGAGACAAAACCAAGGGTCTTGCTCAAGAGATTATGAAACCAGCTGGAAATCAGTGGATTATAAATAACCTACTATGGTTTTAGTATTTTCACAAAATAAGTAAATTTTCTATCTTGATATTTTAGGAAAAATATTTGTGGTTAAAAGTATGTGGAAAGCACCATAAATCAGCATTGCCATGATCCACTATGTTATCTACAATCAGCATGTTTAAGAGTTATCTACAATCACCAGTTAAGACACTGGTATTTGTTGATGACTATAAGGATTAGTCATCAGTTCAAGGGAATCAATAATTTTATCATACACGTGTGGAAAACTTCCAAGAACACAGTGTAACTTCCCTTAGCATCAACAAAATTTATACAAGTGAAGTCTTATGTATCATTTATATAATGTTTCAAATAGAAATAACATTGAGAATCTCTTCTCTTTCAAAGTTGTAGGAAGCAAAATAGATCCCTGTTAATGAAATATTAAGGTTGACTCATTTAAGTATATGAAAATTAAAGTTATCACAACAATAGTATTACTTGCTTTCCCTACATCCACTTGGCTCACATACTTTCCCCTTGAAATTCTTTTCTACACTGGATTCTATGACCGTGGATGTTCCCGAACTTGCAGTGACCTCTGCTCAGGTTTTCTCCATTTCCATGGTGGATCAAATTCCTTTAGTCAAATTCAAGTGGAGGATTTCTAAAGATTCTGTTCACAAAAATGCTTTCTTCTTGCTCTACATCAGATATTTCCAAGCATTTTATCAGTTTGAGCCTTTTTTCTGTGTGTTTCTTAATAAAATCTAATGTAGAACACCAGTATATAAAATATGTAATTATTAAATGCATGTCTGTTTTAGGGGTGTCTGGGTGGCTCAGTCGGTTGAGCATCCTACTTCAGCTCAGGTCATAATCTCCAGGTTTGTGAGTTCAAGCCCCGTGTCAGGCTCTGCACTCACAGCTCAAAGCCTGGAGCCTGCTTCAGATTCTGTCTCCTTCTCCCTCTCTCTCTCTCTCTGCCCCTCTCCCGCTCACGCTCTGTCTCTCAATCTCTTTCAAAGTTAAATAAACATTAAAAAAAATAAAAACAAATGCATGTCTGTTTTGAAATTTTAACAATATAAAACACAGATTGAAAATTGAAGCTCTCCTTTTATTACCTTCTACTTCTCAACCACCTACCATCTTCCTAGGACACCACAGACTATTTCCCATACATTGATGTATATATTTTTTCCTGTGTCTGTTTCCATTAGTTTTGTTTATATTAATGAATTCATATATACAATTCTTTCTTCAGGTGTCCAATCAAAAGCTCAAATTCAATATACCAAAAATTGAATCAAGCATGTTTCCCAACTGTTTCTGAATCCTTTATTCATTAAAGTCATCATGTGCTCCAATTTAACAAGTTGTAAAATCTCAGATTTAGGTTTGATTTTTCCTGTTATATCCAAATTCAACAAGTTACATCAGTTTTTCAAAATGTCTCTCATTGTTCTTCTTTCTGTTCATTAGACTATTTTTCCACTTGAGGCCTTAATTAACTCTTGTCTAATTTATGTCAATACTTCCTTAACTTTTACCACAAATCTCTCTATCTCCTTCCAATTTTCTCATTCTCTGAAGGTCAAAGCTTCTTCCTAATTCATAAATTTGAACATTCTTCTTTCCTGTGCAGAAACCATAAATGGCTCTTATTTGTATACATAAATATTCTATGTTCTTCAGCAAAACATTCCTAGCCTTCTATAATCTAGAACTCTAACATAAGTTTCCAGTGACTGCAGTGATCCTTCTTCTTCAGAAATATTGCAATGGACAACTCAGTGTTCCCAATCTAACCATTGTTCTTTCTGTACCTCTGCTCCCTCAGTTCAAATCCTTCTACTGCTGTCTCTCCACAACCCATACAGTAGGTAAAACCCTATCTATTCTACTGTTACGGGCTGAATTCTGTTCTCTCAAAATTCATATGTTGAAGTCCTGAGTGGCTCAGAATGTAACTTTGTTTGGAAATGGGGCCCCTAAAGAATTGATGAGATTAAAACGAGGCTGTTAGAATGGGCCACCAATCTGACGGGTGTTCCATATGAAAAGAGGGAATTTGGACACACAGGGAGACACCAGGGGCTCATGTGCACAGAGGAATAACCGTGTGAAAAGGTAGCAAGTAAGCAGCCATCTGCAAACCAAGGAGAGAGACTTTAGAGAAACAAACCCTGCTGCAACCTGATCTTGGACTTCTGGCTTCCAGAAGTGTGAGAAAATGTACTTCTGTCAGTTAAGCAACTCAAAATAACTCTGTTATTTTGTTATGGCAGGCCTAGCAAACTAATACATCTAAAAGAAGAGCTAACTTGTCATGAACTCCATGAAATCTGTACCATACTTCAGTATACCATGTGAATCCAAACTGGAACAAGTTTGAAAATAAAAATAGAAGGTAGAAAACATGAAAATTGTGTAATCGTGAACTGTATACCTATTGAAATATTTTTATTATAATGCAGATCACTAAATATCTTAAACATAAACTATAAAAATATTTTTTACAACAAACTCATATGCAGTGGTTCCTGGATGGCTCAGTTGGTTGAGTGTCCAACTATCCATGCTCAGTATGGAACCTGTGTAAGATTCTCTCTCTCCCTATACCCCTCTTCCCTGTTTGTGTTCTTTCTCTCTCTCTAAAATGAAAAAAAAAAAAAAACTCATGCAAATGTTGAAAGAAAATTTAAAAATTCTTCTACTTATAATTACATAGCACAAATATTTAGTAGTCATATATTTAATTAGCTCATAGATGCATCTATTTCTCATGCTATATCATTAATATCTTAATTAAAAATATTATTTTATACATGGCCTTTTTTATAACTTTCCATAAAATTATGTTCAGTTACTGTGTTGCATATTTTGGTTAGATTTATTTTTACCTTAAATTGTTTCTTTTTTCTATTTTTGATTGCAAAAAAGAATTACTTCATCTGCAGTTGCTGACTGTTCAGAGCAAATTTTGTTTAAATCAGGATATTTTTCCATTCTAACTTTTATATTGAAAGATATAATTTTTAACCCCCATGCTTTGTTTGCCTTTATTCAGATTATCTTCCTCCAAAAATACTGTATACACCAAATCTTCTCAAATTAGTTGTATTTTTCACATTGTAGGTTCCAGAAATTTACTTTATCTGATACAGAATATAAACATATAAATTGAAAAAGTAGCTCTGTCAAAAATTCTTAACCTAAATAGAGAATTTTCCAAAGTATAATTTCAGAATTGTAGGTTAAATTATGTACAACATTTGAGCTCTCATTATTTATTATTTTTAGTCCCTCCATTCCAAAATTTTCTTGTTTCAGGTCACCTGGGTGACTCAGTTGGTTGAGCACCTGACTCTTGATCTCGGCTCAGGTCATAAACTCAGGGTAGTGGAATTGAGCCTGAGTTGGGCTGGATGCTGAAAACGAAGCCTGCTTGGGATTCTTTCTCCCTCTGTCCCCAACTCGTGTTTCTTTTTTTTTCTCTCTTTCTTCCCCAAAATAAATAAACATTTAAAAAGTGCTTTCCAGGGAGGAGCCAAGATGGCGGAACAGCCTGGAAGATTTTTGTGTGTCTTGCGTCCATGAAATACAGCCAGACCAACACTGAACCATCCTACACACCTAGAAAACTGATTGGAGGATTAACACAACAATCTGCACAACCTGAACCACAGAATTCAGTAGGTCACAACATGGAGAGCTGAACTTGGGGAGCCAGAAGCTGCAGAAGGTAGGGAACTGCTTTTGTGGGCAGAGAGAGGACGGAGACTGGGGGTGGGGGGGAATATGGGAAAAGCACCCCTCTCCAAAAGCAGCTGGAGAGAAACTGGAAAATTGGAAACAGCCACAGGGACTAAACTAAAAAGGGAGAAAGGAGAAAGGAGAAAGAAGAGGGTTTAAATTCAATTAAGACTGTAAACAAGGGGAGCACAAAGGCTGCAACTCGGCCATCTCGATACCTGGCAGTGCTCTGGTGTGAAGGGTGAATCCCCGGGAGCAGAGTGGGATCCGGGAGGTTCTTGGGCCACACGGAGAAGAGCGGTTCCACTGCTGGAAGGACATTTGGTAGAGACTGTTGAAGCCACCTGGTCCCAGCAGATCCCAGAAAATGGCCACATTTGCTGGTGCTGGAACAAGGTCCTTAAGGGTGAAACCTGGTGCCAGATGTGTGTTGTGATTTTCCAGAATCCCTGAAAAGCTGCTGCTACACTATCTCGAGAATTTTTTGGGGGTGGGCTGGCACCTGGCCACAGTCTCAGGGCACCAGCAACAACAGGGTCCAGCGGGCATTCCTGGGTGCAGCTGATATTCGGGCATTGCTCATTTGGCCATTGCTTGGTGAGACCCTACCACAGAGGGGTGGAAGGGGTCAAAGCCACAGTCCTTCAGAAGTAAGAAGCTGAGGAAAACAGCCAAATCTGAGACAAAACTAGGGAGAGAGGTACTGCCTGGGGCCTGGTCACGCAAAGTGAAAAAGCAGGGAGTGGACGAGAGGTGAAGACAGAGGACGGGTGGGCGATTGCTGATCCAGGAAAACAGACTGGGTAGCTGGATGGGGCCATTTTCACCACTCCAGAACATGCGAATACACACCTACCAGCACCACAAAAATCCACCCAAGTAGGCTAGCAGTGCCATCTGGTGGAGAACTGAGCCATTAAACTGAGCCACGCCCAACTGGGCCAACTTCACTCTTCAAGAAGACAAGTCTCACCACTGGCTTAATTTATGGACTATAAAATGCTATATAGAGTGCTTTCTAGGGGAAAACAAAGCAATTTCAGTCCTACTTCAATCTGTTAGCAGATTCATCTATTCAATTTTCTTTTTTTTCTTTTTCCTTTTTCTCTTTTACAATTCTTTTCTTTTTCTTGAAAACAGAAAGAGAAAAATTCATTTTTATTTTCAATTTTTACTAAAAATACCTTTCTTCAATTTTTATTAATATATTTTTAATTTTTGTGTGAAATTTTTCAAATTCTACATTACTTCCATCATTTTAGTTTAGTCTACTTCAGTGTACTCACTTTTTCAAATTTTGAAACAGTTTCCTTTTTTTCTTTCTTTTTCTTTTTTCTCTTTTTTGTTTCTTTTCGTTTTCTTGAATGCACAAAGAGAAAAACTTCATTTTTACTTTCAATTTCTATTAAAATATTTTTATTTAATTCATATTACTATATCTTTTGCTTTTATGTCAATTTTTTCAAATTCTATTTTACTACCATCATTTTATTTTAGTCCACTACAGTGTGTTCACTTTTTCAAATTTTCAAATGCTTTCTTTTTTCTTTTTTTATCTTTTTTCTCTTTTTCGTTTCTTTTCTCTTTTCTTAAATACAGAAAATGAAAAAAATTCATATTTATTCTTAATTTTTATTAAAAATATTTTTCTTTAATTTTTTCTACTATATTCTTTACTTTTGTGTATATTTTTTAACATTCTATTTTACCAACATCATCTCATTTTAGTCTACTTCAGTGTATTCATTTTTTCAAATTATGAAACAATTTTGTTTTTTTCTCCCTCCCCTTTTTTTTCTCTAATCTGTCAAACCACTTTCAACACCCAAACCAAAACACACCTAGGATCCAGCATCATCTATACGATTTTGTGTGTGTGTGTGTGTGTGTGTATGTGTGGTGTGTGTGTTTTTAATTTTGTATTTTAATGTTTTTTAAATTTTAATTTTTTAATTTTAAGTTTTCTACCTCATTAATTCATTTCCTCCCTTCAAAATAACAAAATGAAGGAATTCACCCCAAAGAAAGAACACGAAGAAATGACAACCAGGGATTTAACCAACACAGATAGGAACAAGATGTCTGAACCAGAATTTAGAATCACGATAATAAGAATACTAGCTGGAGTCGAAAATAGATTAGAATCCCTTTCTGCAGAGATCAAAGAAGTAAAAAATAGCCAGAATGAAATTAAAAATGCTATACCTGAACTGCAATCACAGATGGATGCAGCAGCGGGAAGGATGGACGAGGAAGAACAGAGAATCAGCGATATAGAGGACAAACTTAGAGAGAATAATGAAGCAGAAAAAAAGAGGGAGATAAAGGGTAAAGAGCACAGCTTAAGAATTAGAGAAATCAGTGGCTCATTAAAAAGGAACAACATCAGAATCATAGGGGTCCCAGAAGAGGAAGAGACAGAAATAGGGGTAGAAGGGATTAGTGAGCAAATCATAGCAGAAAACTTTCCTAACCTGGGGAAAGACACAGACATCAAAATCCAGGAAGCACAGAGGACCCCCATTAGATTCGACAAAAACCGACCATCAACAAGGCATATCATAGTCAAATTCACAAAATGCTCATGCAAGGAGACAATCATGAAAGCAGCAAGAGAAAAAAAGTCCCTAACCGACAAGGAAAGACAGATCAGGTTCAGAGCAGACCTATCCACAGAAACTTGGCAGGCCAGAAAGGAGTGGTGGGATATATTCAGTGTGCTGAATCACAAAAATATGCAGCCAAGAATTCTTTATCCAGCAAGGTTGTCATTCAAAATAGAAGCAGAGATAAAAAGTTTTCCAGACAAACAAACAAAAGTTTTCCAGTTTTAGTTTTGTGACCGCTAAACCAGCCCTGCAAGAAATTTTAAGGGGGACTCTCAGAGGGGAGAAAAGATGAAAATATAAATATTAAACAAATAAACAAATAAATAAATAAATAAATGCCAAAAGCAACAAAAGATTAGAAAGGACCAGAGAACACCACCAGTAACTCCAACTCTTCAAGAATCATAATGGCAATAAATTCGTATCTTTCAGTACTCACTCTAAATGTCAATGGACTCAATGCTTCAATCAATAGACATAGGATAACAGAATGGACAAGAAAACAAGATCCAACTATATGCTGTTTACAAGAGACCCACTTTAGACCTCAAGACACCTTCAGATTAAAAATAAGGGGATGGAGAACCATCTAGCATGCTAATGGTCAACAAAAGAAAGCTGGAGTAGCCATACTTATATCAGACATTTTAGACTTTAAAATAAAGACTGTATCAAGACATGCAGAAGGGCATTATATCATAATCAAGGGGTCTACCACCAAGAAGACCTAACAATTATAAACATTTATGCACCAAATGTGAGAGCTCCCAAATATATAAATCAATTAACCACAAACATAAAGAAACTCATCAACAGTAATACCATAAGAGTAGAAGACTTCAACACCCACTCACAGCAATGGATAGATCCTCTAATCAAAAAATCAACAAGGAAACAATGGCTTTGAATGACACACTGGACCAGATGGACTTCACAGATATATTCAGAACATTTCATCCTAAAGCAGTGGAATATACATTCTTCCCCAGTGCACATGGAACCTTCTCTAGAATAGACCACATACTGGGACACACATCAGCCCTCAACAACTACAAAAAGATATAGATAATACTCTGCATATTTTCAGACCACGGTGCTACGAAACTCAAAATCAACCACAAGAAAAAATTTGGAAAGGTAACAAATACTTGGAGACTGAAGAACATCCTAGTAAAGAATCAATGGGTCAACCAAGAAGTTAAAGAGGAAATTAAAAAGTATGTGGAAGTCAATGAAAAGGATAACACCACAACCCAAAACCTCTGGGACACAGCAAAGGTGGTCATAAGAGGAAAGTATAGAGCAATCCAGGCCTTCTTAAAGAAGGAAGAAAGATCTCACATACACAACCTAACCTTATGCCTTAAGGAGCTGGAAAAAAGAACAGCAAATAAAACCCAAAACCAGCAGAATACAAGAAGTAATAAAGATTAGAGCAGGCATTAATGCTATTGAAACCAAAAAAAAAAAAAAAAAAAAAGTAGAACAGGTAAATCAAACAAGAAGCTGGTTCTTTAAAAGATTTAACAAATTTAATAAACCACTAGCCAGCTTGATCAAGAAGAAAAAGGAAAGGACCCAAATAAATAAAATCAAGAAAAAAAGAGATCACAACCAACATAGTAGAAATAAAAACAATGATAAGAGATTATTATGGGCAATTATATGCCAATAAAATGGGCAATCTGGAAGAAATGGACAAATTCTTAGAAACATATACACTACCAAAACTGAAGCAGGAAGAAATAGAAAATTTGAACAGACCAATACCAGTAAGGAAATCGAGTTAGTAGTAAAAAATCTGCCAAAAAACAAGAGTCCAGCGCCAGATGGCTTTCCAGGCAAATTCTAACAAACATTTAAGGAAGAGTTAACACCTATTCTCTTGAAACTGTTCCAAAAAATAGAAATGGAAGGAAAACTTCCAAACTCTTTCTGTTAGCCAGTACTACCTTGATTCCAAAACCAGATAGAGACCCCACTAAAATGGAGAACTATAGACCAATTTCCCTGAGGAACATGGATGCAAAAATCCTCAACAAGATATTAGCCAACTGGCTCCAACAATACATTAAAAAAATTATTCACCACAAGTGGGATTTATACCTTGGATGCAGGGCTGGTTCAATATCCACAAAACAAATAATGTGATTGATCACATCAATAAAAGAAAGGACAAGAACCATATGATCCTCTCAATAGTTGCTGAGAAAGCATTTGACAAAATACAGCATCCTTTCTTGATAAAACCCTCAAGAAAGTAGGGATAGAAGGAGCATACCTAGAGATCATAAAAGCCATATACGAACAACCCAAAGGTAATATCATCCTCAATGGGGAAAAACTAAGAGCTTTCCCCTTAAAGTCAGGAACAAGACAGCGATGTCCACTCTCGCCACTATTATTCAACATAGTATTGGAAGTCGTAGCCTCTGCAATCAGTCAACACAAAGAAATCAAAGGCATCCCAATCGACCAGGAGGAGGTCAAACTTTCACTCTTCCCAGATGACATGATACTCTATATGGAAAATCCAAAAGATTCTACCAAAAAACTGCTAGAATTGATTCATGAATTCAGCAAAGTTGCAGGATATAAAATCAATGCACGGTTGCATTCCTACATACTGACAATGAAGTGACAGAAAAAGAAATCAAGGAATCGATCCCATTTACAGCTGCACCAAAAACCATTAAATACCTAAGAATCTAACCAAAGAGGTGAAAAATCTATACGCTGAAAACTATTGAAACCTTATGAATGAAATGGAAGAAGACACAAAAAAAAATGGAAAAAGATTCCATGCTCCTGGAGAGGAAGAACAAATACTGTTAAAATGTCGATACTACCCAAAGCAATCTACATATTCAATGCAATCCCTATCAAAATAACACCAGCATGCTTCACAGAGCTACAACAAATAATCCTAAAATTTGTATGGAACCAGAAAAGACCCCGAAGAGCCAAAGCAATCTTGAAAAAGAAAACCAAAGAGGCGTCACTATCCTAGACTTCAAGCTGTACTACAAAGTTGTAATCATCAAGAAAGTATGGTACTGGCACAAGAATAGACACTCAGGTCAATGGAACATAATAGAGAACCCAGACAGGGGCCCACAAACATATGGTCAACTAATCTTTGACAAAGCAGGAAAGAATATCCAATGGAATAAAGACAGTCTCTTCAGCAAGTGGTGCTGGGAAAACTGAACAGCGACGTGCAGAAGAATGAACCTGGACCACTTTCTTACACCATACACAAAAATAAACTCAAAATGGATGAAAGACCTCAATGTAAGACAGGATGCCATCAAAATCCTCAAGGAGAAAGCAGGCAAAAACCTCTTTGATTTTGGCTGCAGCAACTTCTTACTCCATACGTCTCCGGAGGCAAGGGAAACAAAAGCAAAAATGAACTATTGGGATCTCATCAAAATAAAAAGCTTCTGCAGAGTGATGAAAACAATCAGCAAAACTGAAGGGCAACCGGCCAAATGGGAGAAGATATTTGCAAATGACATAACAGATAAAGGGTTAGTATCCAAAATCTATAAAGAACTTATCAAATTCAACACCCAAAAAACAAATAATCCAGTGAAGAAATGGGCAAAAGACATGAATAGACATTTCTCCAAAGAAGACATCCAGATGGCCAACCGACACATGAAAAATTGCTCAACATCACTCATCATCAGGAAAATAAAAATCAAAACCACAATGAGATACCACCTGACACCTGTCAGAATAGCTAACAGTAACAACTCAGGGCAACAGCAGATGTTGGCGAGGATGGGGAGAAAGAGGATCTCTTTTGCATTGTTGGTGGGAATGCAAGCTGGTGTGGCCACTCGGGAAAACAGTATGGAGGTTCCTCAAAACACTAAAAATAGAACTACCCTATGCCCCAACAATTGCACTACTAGGCATTTATCCAAGGGATACAGGTGTGCTGTTTTGAAGGGACACATTCACCCCCATGTTTATAGCAGCACTATCAACAATAGCCAAAATATGGAAAGAGCCCAAATGTCCATCGATTGACGAATGGATAAAGAAAAAGTGGTATATGTATACAATGGAGTATTACTTGGCAATCAAAAAGAATGAAATCTTGCCATTCGCAACTACATGGATGGAACTGGAGGGTATTATGCTAAGTGAAATTAGTCAGTCAGAGAAAGACAAAAATCCTATGACTGCACTCATATGAGGACTTTAAGAGACAAAACAGGTGAACATAAGGGAAGGGAAACAAAATAATATAAAAACAGGGAGGGGAGCAAAACAGAAGAGACACATAAACATGGAGAACAAACTGAGGTTTGCTGGAGGGGTTGTGGGAGGGGGATGGGCTAAATGGGTAAGGGGCACTAAGGAATCTACTCCTGAAATCATTGTTGCACTATATGCTAACTAATTTGTATGTCAATCTTCAAAAATAAAAATAAAAAAATAAAAAATAAAAAAGTGCTCTCCAGTCTATAATATTTGGGTACAAAAGCTGTCTTTTGCTAAATGTTTCCTGTGTAAGTTTGCAATGTGTCAACTTGAATGGGCTGAACTAAATCTCCTAGATTCACTTTCTTCTGTTCTTAGATTAGAATTGGTTACAAGGAAGATTCTTGGAACATTTGGAGAAAGTGAAGCAGGAGACATTTTTTAGTTGACCCTTATTGTTACCATGAAACTGCCAGGCCTGTAATTATTGCTCTACCTTCCCCTGGAATCTCCTTTAGTGTCATTGACACCTGCACCAGGTTTGTATGTTTAGCTACTTTACAAAGCACACCAGCTTCTGAAGGATAACTTCATCACCAAACAGAGGTAGTAAGAATAGACACAAGTCTCAATGTGTGCCACTGGGTTTCCAGATCTTGTGTGTAAGTTCCAAGGTGTACATATGATCTTCCCTTCCTGACATAATGGGGAAAAACTAAGCATGTCTGACTCCATATTGTTTCTATTTCCCTTGCTACTATGACCTATAGATTAGAAAATTCTGCTTAACTGTGCACATAGACATGTTAACATTTATGCAAACTGCCTGTAACCAAAGCCCACATTCCCCTGGGGAGATAAGGAAGTATGCATATGTCTAAGATATAGGAGTATCATGACCAGATTCCTATACAGAAAGATCACCTGACCAAAGACATAAAAGTTGCATGGCTTTCCTTGGATCTTTGTAGGTATCTGAACGTCTATAGATATCACTCACCTCTTCATTCTAATCCCCTCCTGCTTTTCCCTTTTCCTAACATAAAGAAAGCTCAAATTTCGTGCTGGGTTAAGATGGTTCTTTAGGACAATAGTCTGCCATCTTCTCAGTTTTCTGTTTTTTTGAATTAAGTTGCTTTCCTACCCCAACATCTTGCCTTTAGACTTATTGGCTTATGCAGTGAGCAGAGTGAGCTTGGACTCATTTACACTGATGGCCTTCCCTGTGTGGACTACAAACACCAATACTGGATAATAGCCTTCAGAGATTATCTAAGTAGTGCACACAATTGTGTAACCAATTTATTGTAACAAGTCTACACACACGCATGTGCACACACACACACACACACACATACTCTTACTGGTTCTACTTCTCTAGTTAAATCTTGACTAATACACTTTGAAAGCTGTTTTTGTAATTCAACATGTTGAATATTTTCATTAAAAATTTCCTGTTATGAACATAACCAAAATATAGAGGAATTTTTACAAGAGAGTTCATATTATCATAACATATATAGGTTTGATTGAAAAATATTTTTCAAAGGCAAAATCATTTCTAAAATCTAATTGATCATAAATATCAGAAAGACTGAATACATACTATTATGATGAAGTATTGCTTTTTAGCTTACCATATTCTTATTAAACAATTTTGGGTTCAGCTCCGTTAAGTCAATGTATAAATATTTGAATATACACATTCACAAACATACACACATAGATTTAATAGATTTGCATGTTTCTATGTTTAGTTGTTCATTCAGTTGTTAGGATAGTCTACATTGCTCAGATGAAACTATGAATTTGGTATACATTAATGCAATGCATGTTTCTTCATTCAGTAATAACACTTTTTTTCCAAATTATTTTTCCAGATTACTACAAAAATAATGTTATTTTCAATATTAAATTTTTCACTGTATTTAAAGTAAATCTCTGAATAATAAATTTCATCTTCCACAAAATGAATTTCCAAAGTTTACTTTGATTCTACTAGCTGGATTTTAAAAAATGAACTATTATTGAAATTAACTGATTTTATATTTGATTTCACTGTTGTGAAGCTTGGAACAATTTAACGATTTACTTATTAGTTCTAACTTTGTAAAGAGTCATTGCTTCAACAGTTGTTGCTTCACTTTTCATACTTGCACAAGAAAATGTGGAAATCAGGAAGGAAAAAATGACTTTAGAACAAGTCATTTGATCTCAGGAACAAGTCATGTGTTAAAAAGTGACATGTAAAAGCATGTTCTGTTGCTTTCTAACTTGTCTTCATTGGGCATAGCACATCTCAAATAAGTCTTGAAAGGGATGTTGAATCTTCAGTGAGTTTCTGTCTTCTGGGTACATGAGATTAGTGATAACAGCATAAACTCAAAAGTGAATGAGAAAAGGAAGCAGACAGTTGTAGAAATTAAAATTTTTAGTGTTTTTTTTAAATGGAAGTTTAGTATGTCAGCTTTCATTAAACATATATTTCCATTTTTTCTCATTGCTCAGAAAGTGTTCATGTCAAAATAAAAGATGTTGCCCAAACAACTTGAATAAATAGCTTTACATTTTCAGATTTCCATACATATTAAAATGACTAAAGAATGTAAATTCCTTTCATTCTTTATATACTCTGATTAGGAGATGCAGAGACTTTAGTGCTTCACTTATTTCCCATTAAAAAACAAGCAAACAAAAAAAAAACTTATTTGGTTTTCCACAGACAACTTCCTGCCACAACCTGAGAAAACCAGAGCTTCTTGTATTTAATGGCAGAACTTCTCTGGTAAATAAAAGGACTAGTAAATTCACTAATATCATGTATTTTGCCTAAACCACCCACAATATTAATAGACTGGAAGAAAACTTTATTTATAAATAACACACGAGTTCTTTATGTTTTCTTGAAATGTTTACAAGCCTATTCTAGATTATTTAATGCAAATACTCATACTTTATTAAAAATTAAAAATTTAGAAATCCTAAATTGAATGGAAAATTGAAGTCACAAATATAAAATGGAGGTGTTCTGGACGGTCTTGTTCCAGCCTGCCTTTCAGTCCAATCCACATTGCTTATTATAACTTTGTGTTTGAACTTTCCACATTACAATTTTTAAATTTCACATACCTTGTAAATATCTGATTTCTCTCATACATCGTAAGCTCCCGGAGGAACAAAAGGTACCTTTAAATTACCTGTGTTTTGGTTATAGTGCCTTGGATGTAGTAGTTCTATAGTAAATTGACATTGATTTTAAATGGATTATTTCACTGTATGTTTAGTATTATGTTTTAAGAGACTAAGTTTTATAGTCATGTCTTTCCTCTTAAGTAGAGACTTATTTTTAGTAAACTGAATATCCTAATGCAGAGAATGCTTTTAACATCCTCTGTCTCATCTATATCTCTATTCTTTCTCTGATAGCCCAGTGAATTGTAAATATAGGCAGGAATTGGGAAATGTAGGTCATGGAAATCTATTTTCAAAAGTAAATATTATCCTAGATTATTAATGTTCTTGGCCCATCCTTCCACTTGCACCTAATATATCATGTTGAATGCAGTAGGTATTCAAATATTTTGTGTTTGTAGGGTGATAACAATGTATGGAAGGAGAGTATTCTAACTTAATTTGGTAAATTACAATAAAAGCCATCTTAATTATCAATGTCAGAAGTAGTACTTGGTCAATTAATCAAAAAGTCAGTTAAAGCATGGAATTACAAATAATGACACAACTAATTTAGATATTTTATGTTAAATCATATAAATGTACATTTACTATATATAATTTTGTGTTGCAGAGAGTGTTTTCTTTAGAGTTGTGTGTTTTGTTTTTTTTTTGCATAAACAATAAACAAAAGATCATCTACCATTTTAGTTTTTATCTACAATACTCAGTAAGATAGCAATATTTTAGCCTTCCACAATTATATAAAGTTTTGCAAAGTATTCAACTTAATTTTCATGATAGTGGTAATTCTATTTGCAATTAAAATTATCATCTTGTTAAAGATATTTAGTTTAAAATGAAATGATGGAAACAATTATAACTGGCATATAGTGGCTTAGAAAAAAACACAGCTCACTCATAAGAGCATACAGCTCAATAGGTTGGAGCATAAGTGCACATGAGGTCATGAAGGAAGGAATTCGTTAATATTTCTTAGTATGTCAGGTGCATCCATCAGATTTTATAAAGAGAAATGAAGATAAATATTTAACACTGAAGGCTAATTAAGCTGGTGATTTTGTTAAATTGGGGTTCCACTGTTCATATTGATGGACATAATTCCTTCAGGCTTCTACAAACAACATTTATCACAACACCATATATAAGGTTGATGGTCAGTAAAAGTTTGGTGAGTTATTTAGGGCTTGCATAATGGCTACTGACATAATGGAAGCAAACCAGGGAGATGCTCTCCTTTACATGTTTCTATAAGCAGAAATGTCTGTTTTCAAACTCTTATATTGGCAAATTAACACAACCATTGAGAAGTACTAATACACTGTTTGGACTTCTCTGTAATTTTACTTTTATCACTGTTCCTAAAATCTGAAACAGATGAAGATTGGTTGTAGGTTCACTCTGTAAGAGACATACACAGTGAATCATTCAGTTTTTTTCTCTACAGTAACCAAGGTGCAAAAAAGTAATCAACGAATATACCATGCAAAGATTTGAGAAGGCAATGGGAGAAAGCCTAGTTTTACCAGAATTTCTATACTCAGTCAAAATATCATTAAAGTGTGAGGGAAAAAATTCAAGGAATTTTCAAACACATACAAGTTCAGAAAATACACATCTAACACATACTTTCTTATAAATCTAATTGAGTTTAAATACTTTTTTATCTTCATTGTTAAAAGAAGACAAGAAACTAAGAAAAAGGAAGACAAGGTGTACAAATTAAGGGAATAACCTAAAAGAACACTAAAAAGCAATTCTAGGATGGCAGATGAGTAGCTATCTTAGTAAGTAACCAGTCATATTGGACCAAAATACCTGGAACTTCAGAAAAGTGGTTGCCATCAAAAATAGGAACTAATTGGAAAAAATATATATATATATATGAAACTAATGGTGGGAACAATTATTCAACCAATTTTCCTTTACATGGATTAGATGTCATGCTTTGAGACCTTATAAGCTGGGGCACAAAATCCTTCAGCTTTCACAAAAGCTACTCCATGATTTTATACCATTAATATAATGTATTTAGAGTAGTGTCTCCTTTATTCACTGAATTTATTTGGCTATCTGTGGAAGTAGTATCAGGAGTGGAGGATGAGTGATGGGATTTGTTACATCTTGGATTTCACAAAATTAGTAGAGAAGTTTGAAGGAATGGACAATGGCTCTAGCTACAGTATTTCAAACAATCTACAGGTTTTTGTTTTTATAACTCACTCTGGGACTCTTCAACTCACCTTGCTTTTTCTAACCCTTTGTCTCCATGAGTTTCTAGAACTCAAATCAGTTCCCTGCTGGGAAAAAAAATGCATTATGAAATTACCAGAAGCAGAAGGTAGAGACAAAGGGCAAAGATTACTTGAAGTAACAATGGCTGAAAAAGTCCTAAATCTGATGAAATACAATAGTTTACAAATCAATGGAAGTCAATGAACTCCAAATAGGATAAACATAGAGATCTATACTGGGACACATTATTATCAAGCTGTTGAAACCCAAAGACAGAGAATCTTGAAAGCCACAAGAGAGAAGCAATTCATCACATAAAAGAGATCCCCATAAATTTATTAACCAATGTCTCATCAGAAAACTGGAAGGCAGAAGGCAGTGGATGATATATTTCAATGACTAAAAGAAAAAAACTAAAACAAAACTGTCAATTTAGAATTCTATATTCAGCAAAACTGTCTTTTCAACCCCTTTTATATTGTTGTATCAACCTTTTAAAGTCTTCATTTTTCAGTGCCTGAAACTACATTTCATGTATTTTCTTCCACCTGAGCACTGAGCACACCGAACTGTATCCCATTAGAAAATGACATTGTGTGGTGCGAAGTGTATGATTTACATTAAACGAGGGAGGGAGTTGCTATACATATTAAAATATTTAAAGTTTTATAGTGATCACCAAATACTGATGAATGTGTGACCTTTGTCAGAACTGTGAATCTATGGTAAAAAAAGTCAAGGACCGAGGACAATAACTCTTAGTCATTCATTTTCAGTTCATGCAACACCTCTCATACAAAATACAGCCCATCATAAACAACATACAAATATACTAAAGAACACTAATTTTCCTGAGAGTTCCTGAAGACACCCTGATCCCCCGTGTTTGTAGAAATTTGTTTTGTGTGCTGTGAGTGGTTGATGTAATTTTGTCATTGTTAATAACTTGTATGTAAACACTATTATTTGTAGAGTTGAATTAATTTATTTTCAAACATCATCCTTTGTTTTTCTTGGAAGAATTCAAAGCACACCAAAGAGTTATATTATACATTTTGATGAAAGATTGTCATTTATAATCCACAGTTTATTTTTTTAAAAAAGAAAGAAAGTGGGCAAATATATTTTTAAGCTTACTTGAATGTATAACATAATGTGAAAACCAGGACTCTTCCTGCATGTCTTTTATGCATTGTGTTGACAAGATTATATATATAAGTTATAAATATATTATATTACTAATACAGTGCATAGTGCTGTCACTTTGAAAGCCTTTCAATGTTGTCTTCAGGCTGTTAATGAATATGGAACATTCAGACCTTCCTTTATAAAGAAAGCCCATAAAACTTGAATATAAAATATAAAAATAAATAAAATGAGGGAGAAATTAAGACACTCCTGGTAAACAAAAGCAAAGGGAGTTGGATACTGCTACACCACCCTAAAAAAATGCTAATGAAAGCACAGCTATATGGTCAACTAATCTTCAACTAAGCAGAAAAGAATACTCAAAGGAAAAAAGATAGTCTCTTCGACAAATGGTGCTGGGAAAACCGGGCAGGGACATACAGAAGAATGAAACTGAACCACTTTGTTATACCACACACAAAATAAATTCAAAATGGATGAAAGACCTAAATGTGAGATTAGAAACCATCAAAATCCTAGAAGAGAACACAGGCAGCAACTTTTTTTACCTTGGCCAGCAAATTCTTACTAGATACATCTCTGGAGGCAAGAGAAACAAAAACAAACATTAACTATTGAGACTTCGTCAAGATAAAATGCTTCCGCACAGCCAAGAAAACAACAAAGCTGAAAGGCAGCCTATGGAATGGGAGAAGATATTTACAAATGACATATCTGATAAAGGGTTAGTATTAAAAAAATTGTAAAGAATTTATCAAACTCAACCCCCCAAAGACAAATAATACAGTTAAATGGGCAGAAGACATGAATAGACATTTTCCCAAAAAGACATCCAGATGGCTAACAGACACATGAAAAGATGCTCAACATCACTCATCATCAGGGAAATACAAATCAAAAGCATGATGAGATACCACCTCAACCTGTCAGAATGGCTAAAATTAACAACACAGGAAACAACAGATGTTGGTGAGGATGTGGAAAAAGGGGAAACTTCTTACACTATTGTTAGGAATGCACACTGGTGCAGCCATTCTGGAAAACAGTATGGAGTTTCCTCAAAAAGTTAAAAATAGAACTGTGCTGTGACCCAGCAATTGAACTAGTAGACATTTACCCAAAGGACACAAAATACTAATTCAAAGGGGCACATGCACCCTGATGTTTATAGCAGCATTATCAATAATAGCCAAACTATGGAAAGACCCCAAATGTCTATCAACTGATGAATAGATAAAGAAGATGTGGTGTAAAAGATGTGGTGTATGTATGTGTGTATATATATATATATATATATATACACACACACACACATATATATGTACATATATATACGTATATATATAGTGTATATACGTATATATATATGTGTATATATACGTATATATATGTATATACGTATATATACACACATATATATATATATATATATATATATACACACATACACACACACACACACACACACACATACTTATACCCACAATGGAATATTACTCAGCCATCATAAAGAATGAAATCTTGCCTTTTGCAATGTCATGGACGAAGCTGGAGTGTATTATGCTAAAAGAAATAAGTCAGTCAGAGAAAGACAAGTATCATACGATTTCACTCATATGTGGAACTTAAGGGAAAAAAAGCAGATGAACATATGGGAAGGAAAAAAAAAAGAGAGAAAAGCACACCATAAACTCTACCTATAAAGAACAAACTGAGAGTTCCTGGAGGCAAAACAGGCTAAAGAGGTGACGGGTATTAAGAAGGCACTTTTTGGGATGAGCACTGGGTGTTACACGTAAGTGATGAATCATGAAATTCTACTCCTGAAACCAATATTACATTATTTGGTAACTAACTAGAATTTAAACAAAAATTTGAATTAAAAAAAGAATACTAAACAAAGTCCTTCAGATACAAATGAAAGAACACTAGATAGTAACTTACATCATATGATAATGATAAAAATCTCCAGTAAAGGTAAATACATGGGAAAATTACGAAGCCAGTATTATAATCTTGTTTTGTAACTCCATTTTTTATTATCTACAGAATTTTTAAAGGAAAATTTTTAATTAAAAATAAGCCCTACAGCATGATTTCTAGACACTTAATAGCCTTCTTCCTCAAATCATTCAGCAAACTTTAGCTACTACCAATAGTTATCAAAGAAATCATATGGTGAGTGATTGCAGTCTCAATACTACCTGTATAGGAAGTATATCTATACTATCTGTAAAGGAGAGCTGATCAAGCCAACTATGGTGTCAGATTACCATCACACCAACAACCCCTTAACTGAAAACAGTGCATCGACCACTGAGTGAAACCAAATGTGATTTACATCCCTTCACGATCCTTCCCTATTCCCTTCCATCACATCTAATGACACCTGCATATATTCCCATATATATTTTCATCTGTTACTGGGATTAATCATGATTTCCAGAAAATGCATGGTGAAAACTCCTAGTATCCTGCCCAAAGTCAGCTCTTCTATTTTTTCCTCAGGAAACAACTCTCATTTTATTCAGGTAACATTGTGAACAGCTTTAAAAGGTTTTTCCCAATGTACACTACAGGTTGACATGGCCATGTTAAAAGTTTGCTAATATGTTAAAAACAGGAGGTATTGTGTGGGAATCTCGAATAAGATTCCTCCATAGAAAAGTGGCAAAAGGACATCTGTATATTTCTTTGTTTCCCCACACTTCTTGCTTTCCTACTTAGAATCTAGAAGGATAATTAGGCAAATTTGAAAGTGGAAATCTGGACTAAGGATGCTGGAGCAAAATTAGAATAGGATGTATGTCCCCGATAAACAAGGAGCTGTTATACCAGTTCCAGAATGCCTATCTCTGGACCTCTTTTACCAAAGAGAGAAGTCAATTAGTATAGATTAAGTTCCTATTTTTTCTGATTGTTATTAATAGAAGGTAAATGCAATTCCTATCAGATACACAGACTGATTTCTTATTAGACAATCAACTTTAATTTCAGAATATTAATTCTTTTGTTTCTATTTTAGAAACTACTTTCTCCCTCTCTAAAATGGCTTAAGCTATTGTCTCCAACTCTAAAATGAATTTTCTCTTATTATTCACCTGGAAACATATTTCTGAAATCATGTTGAGCCCTTTTGGAATATTACATAAAATATAAAGCCTACCCAGATGTCTATGATTCACTCAAAGCCACATTTACAATTACCTCCTCTGCTTTGCTCTCATCAATTTTATCACTTGTTGCTATAAGTTGATTTGCTTTTGTATGTGAGAATTGTGTGAGAATTTAGGATATGTAAATCATGTCATCTATTTTATATATCTAAACACATAATACATATCAATTTATATCATCCACACATACAGAAGATATTCAGGCTCAATATTAAATTCTGATTATTAAATGTCAAAAGGTCATCTAGAGAAGTACTCTTAGAGTGTCACAGATGCTATATATATATATATATATATATATATATATATATATATATAATCACTGCCCCTAAAAGAACGAAGATTTTGGTGAGAATCTTGAAATAATAATACCTAATCATAGCTTATTCACTTCCAATCATTCCTAAATTTGAACCAAACATATTTAAAATGTTAATTAGCTACCTAGACAGTTCATCTGGTTAACCACCTCAATTTAAAAATGACATTTAATCAAGGGAATATGTGAAAGAAAAATAACATTTGAGTATATCTTTACAGCGTTTTTCTATCTTACATAATACAGTACTCAGGGAACTTCATACATGAATTAATTCACCCATAGTTTTCCAAGATTTAGTTGATAAACATTTCTACTGAAACTTATCCAAAGATCTTACCAGTCCAAACCAAAGTTAACATTTTACTCCTCTAAACTAGCTCAGATCCTATTTTCTTAGTTTTTGTGTATTACTGTTTTCAAACTCCCAGTCCATAACATGATGAAATATCCTTTTCTTTGTGACCTAAATCAATTTTGTCCATCATGTCTCTCTAGCTAACTTCCATACCTATCCCTCAGTGTCAATTTCCACTCTTACCATGCTGGTGAATGGCCTTAATTATTGCACTATGAGAATTTAATATTACTGGCTTTCTGCCATATTACCTGACCTAAAATTTACAATGTCTCTCTATTGCATAGAGATAAAAGTCCTCTAGTTTAAAAGGTTTCCATAATTTCTTCCATGCAATTTGTCACCAGCTGCTAAGAAACACCCTTTGTTATAATCAGGAAAATCTCTGAAACTTTCAGGTGACTTATTTTATCCTACAATGTGTACGTTGCTGTATATTGTAGTTTATAGCCTCATATACCATCTCCTGGGTCTGTTTATCTCTCCAGGGAAGATATCAGATCTTTGTGCATTCTTGAGTTCTTCCCATTCCCGAGCCTTGTGTGTGTGTGTGTGTGTGTGTGTGTGTGTGTGTGTAATACTGCCAGTTATTTTTCATTATTAGCACTTCCTCCCTGCTTCTATTCAGTTACCTCATTGTACACATAATGACATGTGAGTGGTTTTTTGCCTCTTTAATGGAATTTAATCTGTGGATTTTGTGGACTTCTCATTTAGAGACTTGTCTCTCAATGCCGGTTTGGTTGCTGTGCTGTGTCATTTGAGTGACTGTTAGGTGTCTGAATGCTTGTTTAGAAGCGAAGGGTGGAGTGAATTCAAGATGAAAAATTATATTACTTAACAATAGGAATGAGAGTGATATTAAATTTGTGGACATATATTTAGTGGTGACACTATTCCCAAGGACCCATAATATTATCTAATGAGACCTTCACAGTAATGTTTGAAAATAGGTATCATAATTCTACATTTACAAAAGAGGAAATTAAAATTGAGAGGTTATTGTTTGCCATAAGTCACCTACTCTGAAAACGGCAGTGCAGAAGTATATACTTAAATCTATCTGACCTGAACGCTTATTTTATTCCAACACAAAGCTTCAAGTTGTTATCAGCAGTGAGAAAAGGTTTGGGTTTGAAAATAAGAGGAATCATTTGAAAGTCATGTTGAAGAAATTGTTTTCCCGTATCACTATGGTAGCACAGTAACTTGAAATCCTAGAGAAGAGGAACATGAGATAGTCTATATTTAATATAACAAATAGATGAAAAAGAAGTATTAGTGTCGTTTGTACTGGAATTTTCCAGGAGCTGAGGTTTTTTCAATCTCTCCTTCTCACTTTTGGAAGCAATATAGCAGGACACAATAAACAGTTGTGTGGACATGGCATCAGTTTATGTGAAAAACAGAAACTTCTCATTTGCTTCAAAAGTAATAACCTCACAAAATCCTTTAATTCTTGATGGACAGTTTAGAAATATGATGAAAATAGGACCACTGCATAATTAGTTTGTCTTGTGGCTAATAAACACTGGTTGATTGCACTTACAAAGTCAATCACAAATTAACAAGATAACCCTTATGTAATTAACCCAGTACAAATACATGGATTAATCAGTCCTTCCCGTCACTGACAGCCTTGTTTTGAAAAAAGAATCCCTCACATCTAAAATCAAACAACAACAAAGAAGAACATGAAGAGAAAGGTATTAGTTCTTCTGTTCTTCTAAGTCATTTAAAAATGACATATATGAGATAGTGTACATTTTTAATATTTTCTGTTATGTCTAGTATTTGTATTCTTCTGGGAAGGTTGGATCCTTACCAAAATATTAATGGAATTTTATGTAATAAAATATGAGAAGATTAGTCATTGGATTTGTAATATAAACCTCAATTATGCTTAAGGGCACTATGAGTCAATTACCTGTATGGCCAAAGTCAGAATTGGAGTTAGCAAGTACAAGATATCCACATGTCAGGGTATGAAAAATGAGCTGATTTGTGGAAACATCTGCTTATATGTTTTTAAATGTTTCCTTTTTTATGTGTTTATTTTACTTTATTTAAACAGAGTAAAAAAAGAAATTGTAAACTGCTCTACTTAAATTACTCCTTTACAATTTCACTCTCTCCCCTAATTTCCAGCCTTTAGAAAAAAAAAATGTACCTAGATCACGAAAATCATCACTGACATTTTTAGGACTTGAGTTTAGAAGTTATATATGACCAGTCATAAGTACTCAGCATCACTGATGATTCCCTCATGAAGAAAGATACTCTATATGTACAAAAATAGATGCCAATTCCCTTTGATGAGTTCAATATAATTCAAGTTTTAAGGTAAATACAATGGGAAAGGACTAATAAACATGTAGAAATGTGTTCAAATTGATGACATTTACTACTGTTAATTTAGTTTTTATACATTTATAAAACTACTAATGTTAGAAAAAAAATTATTTTCCATATTTTCTTTACAATTATTTAAACCTAATTGACTTACTTGGTACTGCAACTAAACTAGTTTTAACTTCCCATAGTCAAACCACATTCACTGTGGGATGCCCAGGCTATTATAGAAAACAAAGGTATATAGTAACAACAACTTAAAGTTGGAAGGACACTGACAAATAATATAGTATCACCTTCCATTATGATCATGGTAATTTCCTAGAAAAGTTAATCTGGCCAATGTCATAGACTATATTTATTATCCTAAACCAGCATCTTCTAATTTCTTTTACTTTTTCTATCCATATCATCGTGCCACCTACCAAAGTTATTTGTTATTCTGCCATGATTAAGAGATCTCAATTTTTAGTCTATGGTAACACTATAGTTAAGAAAGTATTTTAATTTGCAAAGTCTTAACTGGAAGCAATTATTCCATTTTCTGGCAACATTATCTGTGTATCTAAAGGCAGAGTCAAGTCCTGAGGGTACTACCTCATTACAAAGTGTGCTAGAGTAAAAAATATTCAGAACAAGAGAGAAAGAGAAAGCTGTAAAGTCCAAAATATTTTAAATAATGTGTTATTTTTCTGAAGTGCGTTTTTTCATCAACAGAGCATGTCCAACAATCTCATTTTTTAGCTTGCTGTATATATTTTAGAATGTACTAAATTAAGACATTGATACCTAGTTGGAGACATTACAAATCACCATTATCTTCACACCTTGTTCATGTCATTAATTTCATTATACTAAGTGATAAGAATTTTTGCCTTTTGTAACAACAGTCAGTTGAGCTACATTTATAAATTCAACTCAGCTGTTACCTATAGAAAAAATATGTATACACTTTGAATCAATATGATAAGCATATGTGGTTCGAAAAAACTCAGTAGTCATCTAATTGAAAACAAGCACTTAGAGTTGATGGCTTCCTACTCAAATTAGAACATGCTTTCTCCTCCCTAATTTACATGTTTTACCTGCAAAATATATGCACAATCAGCTATTATAAAGCTATCTGATTTACTCTAAATCTACTTGTTTAATAGGAAGAATGGTAAGCTGAAATAATTGAGATAACCACATAGCATGAAAACTCTTATTTGTTCTACATAGCCACTGTGGATGCAGAGGAATATGTCTCAAATAGACCTAATCCAAAATGAAACACTATTTAAATCAAACAGAATTCATAAGTAGCATCACATTGCTCTAGCACTTCTAACAATCAAGGATTAGCCAAAGAATTATATCAGCAAATATCCTTCAAATAAAATATGCATACTTATCAGCAAAGCATGCAACAATTTTTTTTTTTTTTTTTTTTTTTTTTTTGCGCATTAGACCAGTGTGAAAAAGAGAGTAAACTAGCTTTGGAGTCATTGACTTAAATACTACTGTTGACAGGAATGACTTAAATTTTTAGGATGATGGTTACTATCATCATAGGAGGTTAAGAAATGCTAATTTTTATATAATTAAAATTTTACTTATCAGTACTCTTGTCACATTTTTGCAAGCATACATTGTTTTGAAGTTGATCTAAAAGCTATACGTAGTCACACTGTCATTTATCTGTAGCAAATACACAAATCTGATTATTGTGTTAATCTTAAAATACACCAAAACATTACTATAGCTATTAGGTGAAATACATAGAGCAAATTTTCTGAGATATACTGATAATAAGCCTGCCTTGTGATCTATAATACTATTTAAGGATAAAATTCTTCAGTATTTTAAAATACTGTGGTTTCTGAGGTTTATTCTCCAGAACATTTTGAATAACATTTATCTACAATCCAAACTTATAAGAAAATAAAATAGATGTAAGAAAAGTTAATCTTCAGAAGAATCATCGTTTCAGTCATACTTATTAAATTATATGTGATCAAAACAAATTGGTTTGCGTTTAATTGAAAAATAACCACAAAACTGAATAGAGTTTTGCATTAAATTCATGGAAGTCCAAACTATGAGTTGGGGAGAAAGGTCTTACATAGAGTATTCTATTTGAAAGAAGAAACTACATTTTGATATCTAATCCTGACACACTTCCAAATTCTCCTATGTACTATCTTCCTTTCTGTAAATATGTATTAAAAATCAGCAACAATAAATCTTCATTGAGTTAAAATTTATCATACCTACAAAAAAGCTTTAGATCAGTTACCATGATTCTTCTTAAATTCAAGCAGACTTTGATTTCTTGGGATATATTTATATCATCCAAAAGCCATCAAAATTCTAGAAACTTTCAAAAGAAGTAATTTCATGTTATAATTTTTGTGACTATTGTCACTTTATTTGTGTTTTATTTAATACGAAAACATCTCAGCATTTAATAGTGAGCATGTAAGATCCTGAGAATATGAACTCAATGTACAAAATCAGGAAAATATAATTTATCATTTTTAGAGTAATGCAATAATTTCAGTATGACTAGGACATGCTATGTTTGTGTTTGAAGGTATGTATACTGTGCTGGAACTGGAAATTTGAGGTAATAGACTTAGAGAGATAGGCTAGAGCCAGATTATGACAGACATTGCTATCCTAAGGAGTTTGGACTTTGTTTCCAAAACCTCAAGGAAATAGAGAATGGTTCTAAGCACCAAATCAATATGTTAATGTAACTTTCTTTAATTCTTGAAATATATGTTCCCTTTAAAAATTAAAAAAATATGTTCACTTTTAACACAACTTAAAGGAAGGCAAAACCAAACAGAATAAAGTCTACCTTGATTATTTATTGGCTTGGTTTTGTTAGAAAAGGAAATCAAATAGGGGCGCTGGGTGGCTCAGTTGATTGAGCATGGGACTCTTGATTTCGGCCCAGGTCATAATCCCAAGGTCATGAGCTGGAGTCCCACCTTAGGATTCTCTCTTTCTCTCTCCCTCAGCCTCTCTCCCTGGTCTGTATGCTCTCTCTCTCTTTCTAAAATAGTTTTTTAAAAAATTTAGAGAAAAGGAAATAAAATAAATTAAAATGATGTAAATAAATCTTTTGATATCTGCCCCTGATTAACATGTATTTGATACCAAAGGAGCTAAATGTTACTCAGATTCCAGTTTATTTCAGGTTACCCAACTACTTGTATTAGTTTACAGTTCCCTTCAAAATAGAAACAAATTTTTATTAAAAACTTCAAAGACAATTACATAATCATAATTAAAATTATAATATTAATAATAATAACACTGATTAGTTGATTAAACTAAGCCAGGCACAGTTCTATGATATCTTTCATATCAATTTTCATCCATTTAGTTATTACAACTATCCTAAGAAGCAGCTCTCTGGGGATTAGTCTCCCTCTATATTACCAATTACAGTGGCTGAAATAAAAATTGTTAACTTTTTCTGAAGATTAACACATTTGTGCACAATTGAACATTCTGTAGAACATAATTGCTGCATTAATGTATTAGTTGATCCTTTTTCACTCCCACTCAGTTCCTGGTCCATTCTATTTTTATGGTGTATGTTGCTTGAAAATCCAGCAGTCTAAGGGAGCCAGTTAAGAGTATTTATTTCACCGCGAGTTGGGTAAAAAAAAAAGAGCAGAAAGATAAGATGAATTCTCTCCTCTTCCAGGGACAATAATAAATTATGTATTCTTGTCCCCCTGGATCAAGACATTGCTAGTACCTGGAGCCCTCTGATGTCTTACTTTAATTCTCACTTAATTTAGAGTTTGTGATGGTATAATAATTCAATATTTAATTATATTTTAAATTCTTATAAAATATCCTTTAATATCCTATATTAAATATCCTTTAATATAATCATTCACTCCATATACTTTTCCATAGTGGCCAATTCTTTAAGTATGAATGCTGAGTGATAGGGGAGTGAGGGAAAGCAATGCTCTATTGAAACTTTGTTGGAACCTTGCATGTGCAAGCAGAAAATTGAATTCAAAACCATCTAAACAGTTCTATCATTACCAATGTCATCCATTTTCCTAACTTTAGCATCATTCTATGCTATCTTCATATGTGGTTTTATCTTTATTGCTATTTTCTACTTAGCTCTAGCTCATGCTTATCTCAATGCCAGACCTGACTGTCCCAACACCTACATTGACTCTCCTCTTAGGCACCTGAAACACCATTTTTAGGGGGAAAATTAATTACCTACTCTTGATATTTTCTTATATATGCAAAGAAATCCAAGAGTGAAAAACTCATGACTTTGCTCCACATTTTATTCCATAACAAAGAAAATGAAACAATTTATATGATTGGAAAACCAGGGAAGAATAAACTAGTGATGTATAAGCCAGATGCAGCTTTCTCGCATTGAAAATAAAGAATCATCAGAGAGCATGGCTTCCATCCTGCTCCATGCCTAGTCTTCCATTGTGTTCTTCCATTGTGTCTTTGCCACACAATGATATAGAGGGTAAAATCTAAATTCATATGCAGCAATAGAATAGGAATATTTTATTTTATTTTATTTTTATTTTTAATTTCCTTTGAGATTCAAGTAACATAGAGAAGTAAAACAAATCTTGTATAAAAAGAGTAAACTCATTTTTAAATCCTGCAGACCTTAGCAATCAACATGATTTAACCGACATTACAAGATGACTCATTTGGCCTTCAAAAAGTTAATGCTTTAGGCTGTCATATAGCCCTGAATTGATTAAATGAGGATAAACTAAGATAAATTAAAAGTTCACCCTTAGCCTTGATATTAAATCCTTCTCAACGTGACTGATCTATTCATCTCCCATTCTGCAAAATACATTCTCAAAAGTAGAGAGTATGTATTCAAAGTTAGTTCTCACAATAAAGGGTCAGAGTTCTATTCTAAAGATTTTAAAACAACAAGGATATAAAAGTATTTCAAGGGCATAACATTCCCCACAGGAGATCTAATTAGTTGCTTGTGGTCATCCTGGGCATTCTACTGAATACATCTGTCCTCCTAGATGTCCAATATCCCTCCATCTGCTTTGTCAGCTATATTCTTAAGGGCACACCATGAAATACTGAAATCCACAAATTAAAAGTATGGGTCTTAAATAAAAAATCCAGAGAACAGAATGAAACAGGAAGTAATGATGACAAAGAACTCTAATCAATGAGGTATTAAAAAGAACACAAGTTGACTGTCAAAAGCATAGAACTGCTTGCATCTAGCAAGTTACAAACAAACAAATAAACAAACAAACAAAAAATGTGTTCACAATAGAAGTTCTGATAAAGCACCAGAGAGTGGGAAGAGTGGCTGGGCTGTAATGTTTTGTTCTTTAAAATCAACAAACTATGTAATGGGATGGTTTATATGTCACTGGATTTGATGACTAGAGGTCTAGTCTTATTATTTTAATTCCA
The DNA here is from genome assembly GCF_028018385.1 of Neofelis nebulosa. Taxonomy (NCBI): domain Eukaryota; kingdom Metazoa; phylum Chordata; class Mammalia; order Carnivora; family Felidae; genus Neofelis; species Neofelis nebulosa. The sequence continues at coordinate 211,857,558 of NC_080782.1, forward strand.
CTAGGAGTCAAGTTCTGATCCAATGTTATATTCGGTTAGCAATACAAAAGAGAAAAATATTGTGCCAAATTCTGGTACAGTGTATGAATTCCTTTTCCTCATACAGTTCATCCTGCCAACAAAACACTCAGTCCAAATCAATAAGTAAATAACTCCAGGAAAATATAGTTGGGAATGAATTGAAACAGAGTTAAAGTGTAGAGGACAAAAATAAATCCTTTCAAAATGCTGAGAGCTTTCTGCCTTACTTCAATCATGGAATGCACCTGCATATAACTCACTTAAAATTGTGGCATTTGTGAATTATAGATCTTTCACATATGTGAAATACTGGTAAAAAATGCACATACTTTATCTTATTTCATTCTCTTTTTAAGAGTTCTTTAAAAAAATAAATTGGAAGTGTCTGGATTTTCTGTTCTTTTTTTTTTTTTAAATCAATCAGCAATCGACATTACACAATATCTATACTTTAAGGAATAGAGCTGAGAATGCATGATTTGCTAGGTGTTTTTGTGGGACTTCTTGAAAGATAATGAAACTTCTTGAAAGGATCATATGAAACTCACTTGAAAGTCTTATCTATCTTATAGCCAAGTAGAAAGTTGATGCATTCATCTGATTGATGAACAGCCCACATGTTTTAGGGAGAACAGAGTAGGGGAGAGAAGAAATAATATTTTAACAAATACGGATATCAGTTTTCCTTAATCAAAAACTGGCTTTAGTAGTAGATATTATAAGTCAATTGAGAAAGGTTAGAATAAATGGTAGAAACCTACAAAGAAAATAAATGGATTGAAGTGTGTACTATAAAACTATAAAGATATACTCGAGTACAGAATTAAGTTACTGGAAATTTTGAACTATATGTCATATAAGTATGATGGTAAAATTATATTCTAGTTCACTAGCCAGATTACTGAAACAAAGATGCCAAATTAGGCCAAGTTGTAATAGATTGATGGAAGTCCTCGACCTAACAAATTTTTCATTAACACATGACTGCTTCCAATAAACTAAAACCAAACTGGTTAATAATATTAACTAGGAGAAAATAATTCTTAAAACAACTAAAAAATAAAACAACACAAGAAGGATTCTTCCCCTTCGAGTTACTATATGGGTGGCCTCCCCCATGCTTAGGAAAACTCCCAGGAGATCTACACCAGATTGGAGATATGGAAATAAGGGGAACAGCTTCAGGCCTTGGGGGCAGTCCTAAATAAGTTACAAAGATACACCACAGAGAGGGCCCCAATTTCTTTAGGGACCCCATTCATCCGTTTTTGCCAGGAGATTCCATATGGGTCAAAGATTAGAAGAGGGAACCTCTTAAACCACTGTGGACTAGGCCCCATACTGTTATTCTAACAACTCCTACAATCCTTAAAGTTTCAGCTATCACCCCATGGGTCTTTCATTCCAGAGTTAAGAAGGCCAACTCAGAGGAACCCTCAACCTGGCGAAGTGATCCAGAGCCGGTCAACCCACTTAAACTGACCCTCAAAAAAGACATTGGCCCCTGAGATCTCCAGCCCTGCTCCAGCCACACCCCAGAAGTTGGCTGGCCTGAGCAAGGCAGAAGCTTGAGGAATCAACTTGCGGACCGAGCCCAGTGGTTCAGATGCAACTCTGCCAGTCCCTACCCCTTACTTGCTTCTTGCTGTTGGGCTAATAGAGACTGCACTCACAAATTGGACATGGGACAAAAGATTCATGCTGGGTCTCACACACCTCCTCTGGATGGGAGGACTATTAAGTATTGCCTGTATGTTATGTTAACCTTTCTCACCCTCACAACTGCCACATACCCACCTTGCCCCCAGGATTGTTATAAGACAAGAAGGACAGTATCCCATGGTATCAGGAATGCAAGGGTGTTCAGCTCCCTCACCTCCCTCCACAAAGATTCTTAAAGGGAAAGACACCCACCCTCTGCTAATAGCCAGATGACCAACCACATAAGTTTTGGACCGTAGAAATAACTCAAGATAGCAGGAGCCCATGTAACAAACAAAGCCTCCAGAAAAGACAGTGAGTCTAGTGTACATAACTTCCCCAACAAGGGACATCAGACGGGGGAGGGGTGCAAGACAAGGCCCTTCAAAAAGTCAGAAAGGATATCCAGACCAGGCTAATATAAGCCATAAAGGCAACCACTCCCCTGGCATCCTACCAGGGTTTGAACCTTTCAGCCCTTAATCAAATGCTCACCATTTCCCTGCTCCAAGGCTGGGCCAACACCACCCTACAAGTCCTCCACAAAGTGGATAACCACACCCAAACCTGTTGGATGTGCTTGCCTCTCAGCCGGAGGGTTTACTTAGCCACTCCCATCCCCTTGGCCTGAGAAGCTCCTGAAAACATCACAACCAACACCACTGTCTTGATTGGACCCTTGGCCACTGGGGTCCATCTCACCAATGCCGACAATCTAACTTGTACGGTCCCTGATGGTATGGACAGCACCTCCCTATGCGGGAGAAATATAACCTTGAAAAGGAATACAACCCTATGTTCAACCCCTGGGGTATTCTCTCTGTGCTCCAATTCGGCCTACTGATGCTTGGATGCCAAATGGACTCAGATGTGCTATTCCATCGTCCTAATTCTGGAAATATCTGTATACACTGAGGATCAGTTCCTAACAGCCTTTATCCCCACGTCCAGGGCTAAATGGGCATTCCTGCTACCCGTCCTGATAGGAGCAGGAATTGCATTGGGAATAGGAACTGGAATAGGAGGCATAGGTTCATCCGTAGGGCTATACCACAAACTATCTTGAGAACTAAATGAAGAAATGGAATGGGTGGTGGGCTCCCTGGTAACCTTACAAAGCCAGATAAACTCCCTGGCAGCAGTGTCCCTCCAAAATAAGAAAGCCCTCGACCTCGTCACTTCAAAAAAGGGGGGACTTGTATCTTTCTGGAGGAGGAATGTTGCTATTTTGTAAACCAGTCAGGAATAGTCATGACTAACGTTAAGGAACTCAAGGAAAGAATTCAACATAGACAAGAAAATATCAGTCAACGGAGAGGATGGGAACTCACAGACTGGGCATCCTCGCTGTCTTCCCTGGCAGGGCCCCTCCTTTCCATAATTTTACTTGTGACCATCGGCCCCCGTATACTAAATACCCTGGTACGTTTTATTGAAAACACTGTTGCTTGACAAACTGTAGCATGTATCTTAGCCTTCCGAGGGTACGAACCCCTAGAGCTAAAAAGTAATGCCTAATAAAAGATTTTTTAAAAAGGCATCAAAGTGGGGAATGTTGGGAAAATGAATAAAGTTTTACACCATAAAATGGTCAACGGGACTAAAACAAGCTCTAGTTCCTAACTTAGAGACTACTCTTCTGGGTTCTTCCTGCCCTGTTTGCCACATGCATGAAAGCCGCCAGGAATGTGGAAGATGACGCTGTAAATTACCCTTCCCACTTGCATTTGGAGCTCAGATCTTTGGAGAAATGGTCTTCTCTGAGCCCGCTGATGTTAAATAAATCTCCAATCCACCAAGATGTCCAAGGACTGCTTAGTTTTCTGTCAGCGTTCCAGTCTGGTTCTGTAACAATAGTTCCTGAGATCCAGTCCCGAATGGGGCTCTATGTTGTCAGTACTCAGCTCGTTGGGATTCTCTCTCTCTCTCTCTCTCTCTCTCTCTCTCTCTCTCTCTCTCTCTGCCTTTCCCCTGTTCTGTATCTCTCACTTCTCTCAAAATAAATAAACATTGGGGCGCCTGGGTGGCGCAGTCGGTTAAGCGTCCGACTTCAGCCAGGTCACGATCTCACGGTCTGTGAGTTCGAGCCCCGCGTCAGGCTCTGGGCTGATGGCTCAGAGCCTGGAGCCTGTTTCCGATTCTGTGTCTCCCTCTCTCTCTGTCCCTCCCCCGTTCATGCTCTGTCTCTCTCTGTCCCAAAAAATAAAATAAACGTTGAAAAAAAAAAAATTAAAAAAAAAAAAAAATAAATAAATAAACATTAAAAAAATCACATATTCCTAAAAAAGAAATAGGTATTTAGTTAGAATGATATCTGACCTTCTAGTCATTTCTGATAAGTATCATTTATTTCAAGTTTTATGCTGTGGAAGTCATAGAAAAAATGAGCTACAGGAGGAGAATGGAATAGCATTGTGTTAAGAGGTTTTTTTTCTCAAAGGTTACTAGAATAAAGTGGGGATTGCTGTGATAAAGGCATGTAGAGAACTGGAAACCAGGGAGTAAAGTGAGTCTAGAAATGATGAGAACAGTATTCAAATCTAAGTTAAAAAAAATAACAACCAACTCACAGCAACTTGGTTTTTATTATATCTGCTCAAGGGCCCTATGTGTGGAAGGATTCCCACATTCATTATTTATCTCAAGTGTTATCTCTATAGTAAAAGACTGTATACCAATATGTTCCATACATTGTGACATTGTGCAAAGTGCAGACTTTGAAGAATAATCTTGGTTTCTATTAGTAACAAAGTATATGACCTCATATCTTCAAATTTCAATACATATTCCTCAAAAATGGAAATGAGAATTACTAACATGCAATGTTAAAATTAATAAAAACACAAAAATTCCTAGATTTTTTGGGTTAGGCATTCAACACATAACAATCCATTTCTTTCATATTAATAGATTGCCTTGTGAAAATTAATAATTTAAATAAGCATTAAAAATTGTAGCAGTCAATTCTAATACAATTGTTTGTAGTCTTATTTCTTTACTATGAAGTTAAAGTTAATATTACTTAAGGGTCAATTTTGGCTCATTATGATGTTATTTCACATATACTAAGTGCTGGAACTCTCAGGATTTTTTCAAACCTATACTCAGATACCAAATTGAAAACACATTCTTTGTAATTTTTAAGTCCTATCTGTGCTTAACTTCCACCTTTGCATTTGTATGTATCTTCAATTTTCCATTTCCATTTTGAAAAAAATAACTAAAGAACAGATAGCAACCACCTATTTTAACTTCTAACATTTACCTGCATAATCACATCACATTATCAACTTGTATTTATATGTTAAATCCCATAAAACAATTTTGGTGAATTAATGCTTTTATCTAGTTTTTATCCACATTTCCAATGAGCTGAAGCAAGCATTGAGCACTCACTGATCAAGCCAAATATATACTTTGGTAAGGAGCACATTCACGTCGTGTGTGTTACCATGTACCACATGAAAAAAAGTGTGCGTGTGTGTGTGTGTGTGTGTGTGTATTTAAAAATCTGTATTTAACCATCTAAAAATAAATGTGGAGGAATACCTTCTTATGCATGTTTTTAATAGTCTAGTTGTTCAAGTTCTGAACTTTTACTTATTTTTCAACCTGTTCTTTCCATCCTATTTGAAGAGAATTTAAGATATCCATTTATTTGTGTATGTATGTGAGTGTGTGTATGTATGAGTGTGTCCGCGTGTGGGTGCCCCACAGTATAGCAACTAAACTTTAGAATTCGCTCGAGGGCATTAGTTTGAATAAATATTTATTAAGGGTAAACTACTTCAACAGATACTTGCTTGCATAAGTTGCTCCTTAGGGGTTAGGTGCTTAAAGTCCCCTTCAGGGATATTGCTTTGCATAAGCTGTTTGCATTTAGATTCCCTTTAGGAGATGTTAATTGCTTGAGCTGTCATTAAAATGTGGAGATTTAGATCCTGTTAAAGTAATACCCTGGAGTGTGACTGAGAGGAACTGCTGAGATGAATTTGAATGTTTGAATCCTGGAGGTTTGCTCTAGGATGGATAAACCAGGAAGTGAACTGTCTCACTGCCTTACAAGAAGGTAAGCTCCATGCAAGCAGGCATTTTGTCCCATTATTGATTTATGTGTATAACCTAGCATAATAGAAGGCACTTAATTATCTGTCAGATGATCGGATGAATAGATGGATTTTTGGTAAGAACTATTTATCCCCTGGAAGCTATCTATTTGTGAAATACAAGCTCTGAATAGCAGAGATTTTATGCTTTAAATATTTTTTATACCATGAAGGACATGTCGGATGTCCTTCTGGTGCCTCCACCATTCTGTGTTCTGATGAGCATACTCATTTTTTATCTCCCTAGTATCCCTTACCGTGATGATTAATATTATGTATCAACATGGCTAGGTTATAGTACCCAGATTTTGGTTAAACAACAGTCTAGATCTTCTGTGAAGATTCAAATTAACATTTGAATCAGTAAACTTTGAGATTATGCTTGATAATATTGGTGGACCTCATCCAATCAGTTCAACTCATTAAGAGAAAAGACTGCGGTCCAATAAAGAGGAAGAAATTCTCTCCAGAATGCCTTTGGACTCAACATTGCTGCATCAACTCTTGACTGCCTCCCTTGCTAATTTCAGACTTGCCAATCTTCATGACCACGTAAGCCAATTCTTTACCCCACCACCCAAACCACAATTGGTTCTTTTTTATTTGAGAACTCTGACTAATACAGTTACCTTAAGTGACTTTTTGGCAATCAGATTCCACTACACAGGAAGGATGAACATATTGAAATATTTTGTCTTCATTTTTAAAAAAATAATAATCTAATATATGATATAGACTAAGTTTGACAAGGCCTATGGAGAAATTAGGACTAATTTCTATTTGCCCATGACAATCATGTCAAACCCTTCTGTCCCAAATTAGTGAGATAGAGCATAATAACCATGAAGAAATCTGGGACCAAGTCAATATGAGGTGATTTTATCTCTACCATATACTTCAATAATATAGCCAGATGCTCCTTACTTAGTCACTTAGCAACTTAGCAGTATATTGAGACCAAAGTATATTAAACTTTTAAAATGTAAAAATTGAGAAATATCTTATATAACTGTGATAAATTAAATAGTGTCCTCAATGATAGCCACTTCTAATCCTAGCAACCTATAAATATGTTACCTTAAAGGAATTTAGTATTAAGATTGCAGATGAATTAAGGTTGCTTATCTGATATGGCACAGATCTTTAAAAAAGAGTGTTCTCCTGAATTATTCCTGTAATCTGAAAGTAATCATAAGGGTCCTTAAAAGTTTAAGAAAGAAGCGGAAGGTGAAAGTGATAAGAGAAGAGAAGAACTCAAGCTGCCACTGCAGCTTTGAAAATGAAGAGACCATAAGTCCAGGAATGAGATCCACAGAAACTTTGTGTTGTTTTGACCCATTAATTTTGTGATAATTTGTTACAGAAGTAATTGAAAATGAATACAGTAACTATGATTTAAAAAGTAATGATAGTGGGGCGCCTGGGTGGCGCAGTCGGTTAAGCCTCCGACTTCAGCCAGGTCACGATCTCGCGGTCCGTGAGTTCGAGCCCCGCGTCAGGCTCTGGGCTGATGGCTCGGAGCCTGGAGCCTGTTTCCGATTCTGTGTCTCCCTCTCTCTCTGCCCCTCCCCCGTTCATGCTCTGTCTCTCTCTGTCCCAAAAATAAATAAAAAATGTTGAAAAAAAATTTAAAAAAAAGTAATGATAGTAATAAAATAAGTATCTGGTATAATTTTTGACTGTACATTATTAGCAAGGCAGATTTTAGTATTATTTGAGGAAGACCTATCTTTGCAGATACACTTTTATCCCCATTCTACTCATTAAGCTTTATAATAAAGATAGCACGTTTCCTTTGGGGGACTAGATTAAGTAAATTGCTATGTGCCCCAACAGATAGGACCGACCTATTTGTTAACTCCTTTTTAAACAATGTCCTTTTGTTTGTAATAGTGTCTTACAATTTACTAATACTTGAAATGTTACCATTCTGGATGGTCACCCAGAATAGTGAGACTATTTCCCAATTTCCTTTGCATCCCATGTGGCCTTGTGATTAAACTTTTGCCAATGGGATTTAAGTAAAATTACTGTATGCGATATCTAGAAAATGTCGTTAAAAAGAAAAACTTAAGCTTCTTCTCCAATCTTTTCTTCCTGCTTGTTGGAATGTGATCAAGATGTCTGGACCATAAGGTCAATGCCATGTGTTAAGGAGGGCAAAACAAAAAGATGGAGGGAATTTTTGTCTCTGATGACCTTAAGGGAACCCTACCAGCTTTTCACTTGGTTTTATGAAATTGGATTCAGATCACATATAAGCAACATTTAATCGAGGTTCCTTAATCTTGCAGACAAACAGGGCTTCTGTATTGTACACCTCTAAGGATACCATTAGAGAGTGGAAAGAATATATTGAGAACCGGAAATTCACCTGCAGTTTTATAGTAGAGAGTATTTATATGGACTCCAGTGTGAAGACATTCCTTGGAGTTGTACATTGCAGAGACCTTATGGCCAAATCAAATTTTAAAACAATTAAATTATTATAATCAGTTTTTACCTTGTTATGTGGTGACATATTGGACATTAAACAATATTTGTTAGACTCTAAGAATGCATCTATCCTCTACAATTTTAGTGACTGAGTTCCATGATAAAAATAACTTTGAAACTCTCTACATTATGCTCTGTATTTCCCCATCATTACTGATCTGTAACTTTTATTAAGACACAATCTGCTTTTCTTCAGCTGCTCTGGGACCTACAATAGCCATTAGTGAATACCTCAGACTTGATATCCATCCCCAGTATTGATCTGCTGTTGGCAGTTTCACTTGAATAACAGAACACATCATCAGGCTTTTATGTCATGTTCACCAGAAAGAAAAGCACCAACACTTTGCACACCTACTGCTTTGACTCTCTTTCAGTACACTGAATGGCATGAGTGTCAATGATATTTCAATGACTGTTTTCTACTCCAGTGGTATGATGGTTACTGAAGTAAAATAATTTCAAAAAGAAGGATAACCTAAATCTTCATCACACCCCTATGAATATACAATCATCCAACCTGTTTACTGAGAACATAGGGAGATTATTCAAATGCACATTCATTTTCTCATCCCCATTTGTAATTTCTGCTCACTAGTGATTTTAATTCCATGCAATCACTGGTTATTGTGAAATGATATTTCAGTAATGTGACCTTTGCTGTTTTCTTTCAATGCAAACATGTTTTTAACAAAGATTAGATAGGAAAAGAAAAACATAATAATCAGAATTTATGAGAAAAAACCCACTAATGTCATGTGCCTTTAGAATGTAAAATAGGTGTCTGGAACTTGGTATTTTGAAAGTTTTTCCTCTCAAACATTCTTCAGTTTTCAAATCACTGGTATCAGAAAAAATCCTGGCATCAATTCAGTTTACTTTCAGAAAGATTTTTCTCATAGTCTTTAATCTCTCTGCACTCTTGTGAATAAGACATTATGGTCATTATTCCCTAAGGAAGCTAAAGAAGCTAGAACAATAGCTTATGTTAATAAAGTGACTTTTATTTCCCAAACTCTGAACTTAGCACTTTCCACTATTTTTGTGAATTATCTCCCAAAAACTGTGGTACCTATTTTTATTGTCATCATTGGGCAGATGAAGACAATTGCAGTTTAAAGTAAATCAATACAAGCCTGACATCATATTTCTGATAAAGTTATATTACTGGGACTTGAATCCAGACTGTTTATCTCTCGGTCCTGCTTATAAACTACTGCACCAAGAATCTGGAGCCTGGAAAGTCAGCAAAATGGTTAGCAGAAAAATTATCAGGATTTTTTTATCTAGTTAAATAGCTGAGTGGTTTTGTTGACTATGCAAGTAATGTATATGTTTCATAAAATAGATTACCATAGACAACTAATTAATATATATCAGCAGTTAGCAAAATATGGCCCTAGGGAAAAATCTGGCCTCTTGCCTGTTTTTATAAATAAAATTTTAGTGGAACACAGGCACATTCATTAATTTAAGTATTGTCTATGGCCATGTTTGCATCACAAGGGCAGAATTTAGTAGTTGTAACAGAGACCATATGGACCACAAAGTCTAAAATATTTACTATCTGTCCCTTTACATAAAATGTTTGCAAACATCTGATGTAGGTGATTATTTTTCATATCATATAAGACTTCAAAAAAGTTGTTTAGCTTCTATAATAAGTTGTAAAACTGAAAAAACCTTTCTCAACTATGAATAATTTTTAAATGTAGAACAATCATATTAAAAGAGTGAATTATCTTTCTTATCTTCCTGCAGAAAATATTACAAAATTTTTGTCATATAAAAAGGCAAAAGAAGATGTAGTCAGTGTGTAAGAAATATATTATACAGATATATCCAGAAGCTTATTTTAAAAATATTTACATCTACCACTTTTTAGATAAACACTTGTCATATAATAGATGTTAATTAAAAATTTTGATGAACCAATACATTTGTTTAAAGGTATCATATTCCACTCACTATATTCACATGTAGGATTAAAAAAGAGAATTACCCAGAAAGGATTAGATACCACCAATATAATTACTTTAAAAATTCTAAATTGGTGATGAAATTAAGAAAAGTAATTTCTTGTACTGTATACAATTGAAGCTACATAAAGTTGTAAGAGAAAACAAAATGGAACCCAGTAAAGAGGTTTGTTTAAAGGAATAAATTAAATAAAGTTAAATATAAGGGAACACATAATAGAAGAATGACAGAAGAATGAAAGAATCAGATAAGAAAGTCATTGAAAGATAAGAAATTTCATTTGAAATCCAAGAACAAAGTCATAGCTCTATTTTCCATATAAAATGTGAAGATTGAACAGTTGTCTAAGGAGTTCACAGAGCTATTTTAAATAATTATGCCTGGTATGTTTGCAAAACAAAATAAATTGTTTTTCTCTAAGTCACAAATAACCAGGGGCATGGTAAGGAATCCTCTATAATGTCATACCTTACAGAACAAACAAACTGTAAAAGTCCCCATCTGATTAAACTTAAAAATCAAGAATAGACACATCTATGTGCATACTTGCATTGAGAGGTAAATTAATTTACTAGGAAGTTGTTTTACAAGGCCCTAGATTCAGGTTAACAGTGTATATACACTTGATTTTAGTGAAAGATTAGAGAAATGTGGCCAGATAATGACTTCAGTTTTCTACTCTGAAGTATGAGAGAATTTCTTTAATGGTCCTGACTATTTTTAAGTCATTGCTTTAAACATGATTAGAAAAAAAAAAAAAAGAGTGAGGGTTCAGCTGTTACATACGTGGCCACACATCTAAAACTTCACTAAAACGAGTTAAAACTTAACTAAAATTCTTATGAAATATAATCAGATCCTAGCCAACTGTTAACAGATTAAATAATCTAAGGGGACATTTTAAAGGACATTTCTTTAAGGAAAGAGAAAAAGAAAGGTAATTTTTTTAAAGCACATATCTTATGGCTTTGTTTTATTAATATTTATTATTATTATTTTTTTTTATTTTAGAGAGAGAGAGCATGAGTGGCAAGGGGTGGGGAGGAGCAGAAGGAGAGAATCCCAAGGAGGCCCCATGCTAAGGGGAGAGTTCAATATGGGGCACTATACACAGCTCAATCCCACAAATTTGAGATCATGACTTGAGCAAAAATCAAGAGTTGGATGTTCAACAGACTAAACCTCCCACGCACCCTTATTGCTTTGTTTTAAAACCAGGTAACCAAAAGAAAATTCTTCCACTCACAATATCCTAAGCCTCAAAGAAATTGCAAACATTTGAGGAGCCGGTAAAAATCGTAGCATAAATATATTTTGTTAAAATTTCTTCTCTGTGCTTATTTGATACTGCATTTTCTGATACTGACATATTTCCTACTGAACTTTTAAATTTCATCGAATAAAGTATCATTCTGCATTTCATATTTGCATTTCTACCGCATATAATATGGATTGATCCCAACTGTCTAAAATTTTAATGCCTGTCCAGACTGTAAGACTTGTCTTTTTTTTTTCTAAAGAGTTGAAAGGTATATTATCGTTGACATCTTTTTTTTTAACTTTACTTATTTATTTTGAGGGGTGGGGGCAGAGACAAAGGGAGAGAATGAATCCTAAGCAGGCTCTGCACTCTCAGTGCAGAACCTGTTTTGGCTCCATCCCAGGGACTGTGGGATGAGATCATGACCTGAGCCAAGATCAAGGGTCAAATGCTCAACTGACTGAACCACCCAGGCACCCTGTAGTGGACATCTTTTAGACCAGAAAAAATATTAAGGTGAAATATTCAAAATCACATAGATCTCGTTTTACAGGTAAAATTTTCACAGAACTTACCTGAGAAAGATTTTATGTAAATACATACAAAATAACTCAGGATAAGAAAGTTTAAAGCATATATTTTATTAAAATATTCTGTGTACATAGCCTACAATTTTACATTTTGAATTTTTATTTATTTTCCTAGAAACCAAACAAAGCCATTCATCACAAGACAAAAAAAAAAAAAAAAAAAAAAAAAAGAACATAGTTTGTTCATGGAAGTTATGAAGGAATAATTTGAAAGTATTAGCCAAAATGAATGAATTTTCATTACACTTTAAAGATATGATAAACATTTTATACTAAGTTCACTGATTTTGGATAAAGCAAACATAGACCATATTTCCATTTTTTTTATTGTTTACAGTTTTGATTTATAGGATATCCTGATGCCTATTATAGTTTAATTAAATCCTTACAACTATGGGAAAATTTATAGGAAGGCAAATCATCACATAATTTGCATTTATTTTAAGGACATGCCATTCTGACTTGGACAAAGTTTACTCCATCTTAGCTCTCTTAAACGAATCATCACATCAATCACCAGCATTAATATTTGAATTTGAGAAGAGTTCATTTTGTAATCCTTGATTTTATTTTCACCAAGACAGGTTTACATGTGTTTTGATATGTATTTTGTGTGTTAAGTATTCATTTTATTGTTTTGGCTTAAAATATGTATTCTATCCTGTAGATTCATATATTTATAAGGAAGGATTTAGTACAGTGTATTTCCAATTATTACTATTACTATTTAACACTTACCAAGCAATACACAAATTATGGACAGTATTCTAAGAGCTTTATTCCCCTTAGAATCTGTCAACTATTAGGCTCTGGCCACATTACCAGGTATTACTGTATTACTCTGTTGAAGTTATGTTGATTGTCTCACATAATGGAAAAAAGAAGATATTCTAGTTTCTGATGAGTTCATGGGGGAAATCCAGACTTTCCCCCTTCACTAAATTTCTTTGGGGCCTTTAGGGACATGTCTATGTGGTTAACAACAAGTTGCTTGAGCCTGTGTTATAAGGAGCCTTCACAGGAGAGTGAGTAAGCACATAGTCTGTTGGATGAGACTGACTAAAGTCAGATTCTAGGTTATGCCACTAATTAACTTGGGTTTACATTACTTAATAATTTTAAATCTCACATTTCTCATTTGTTAAATAATATGAGTGTATAGATGAAATAAAGTTTAAAAGCTCAACATATTCCTGACACCATCAAGTAATAAACCAAATGCTGTTATCTTTTTTATTTAGGACACTTGGCCTGCTATCATGTTAACCCTCAAAACTATGTAAATCTAAATTTTATTTTTAAAAAATTAAGTGATAAACCATTTCTAATTAGCTTTCCCTTTTCTCTGTTGACTTAACTTCAAGTAAGTTTGGGGTAGTACTTTCAACTATTAACATAGTTCTAGATTTAAGAGTTAATCACTAAATTCTACACCTGAAACTAATATTATACTGTATGTTAACTAACTGGAATTTAAATAAAAACTTGGGGAAAAAAAGAGTTAATAGAGAAAAAAGGGGTATTCAGCACTATGTTATTTTTTTTGGCTTGTTGAGTGCAGGGATAATAATTTATTTACTTCTACATTTTTTTTAAATAATTGCATGGAGCTGGGCACATTTAGGATTCTCAAATGCATTTTAGTGCTGAACAAGTCAATGGAAAACTTTAAATAAACGACGTCTACATTTCATTTTTACTGATACTAGAGATCAAAAAACACTATTTTCAAGCAGTGGCCCTGGAGTCAGACAGCCAGAGGTCAAATTTTTACTTACTAGTTCTGTAACTGGCTGAGTTGCTCACTGCTGTATTCATCAACTTTTTTTCTGCAACAAATGACCCCCAAATCTCAGTGGCTCACAAACACAAATCTTGGTTTACAGGTTGGCTGTGGATATGGCCCTGCTCTGCTAGTTGGGTTCAACTGTGCTTGACTCTAGCTCCTATGTTGTGTGCAGGTCCACTTAATACACATCTCTTTCTGGAACTCAGACTGAGTGCTGGAGTTCAAGAGGATCAAGAAAAAATATGTGATGCTGCTTAAAACCTGTGTTCACAATTGGCACACTATCACTCCTTCTCATATACTGCTGGTTAAAATAAAGCATTTTTATGACTTAAAATAAATTTAAATTATGACTTAAATTATAAAGGATCCCAAAATCAGTGGGTGTGGAAATATAATTCAAGTATCTATTCAGAAGCTCTGAAAAGTGCCAAGTCAAAGAGTGTGGCTATATGTTCATATTATAAAGAAGAAGCAGAGTGGTCCAATCACCAACACTGCTTTGGTGTATTTTTTGCTCTCATTATATTAATAAAGCTATCAAATTAATAGGATTATTTTGATAATTAAGATAATATACTTAAGTATATAACACAGCGACTGGCAAATATCAAATGCAATATTAATAATTCTTATTAATCTCATCCCTTATTATTCCATGACCTCAGTCGTATGTTCTTTCTTATTTGGTTCACATAACTACTACACAGTTTCTAAATTGGGGGCATGTGGTATATAGTATCTAACAATGGCCCCTATGATTCCTGCCTTCTGATAGTCATGCCTTTGTGTAATGTCCTCCTTTTATTGATGGATGTGCAGTACATATGTTAAGAGGAGTTATGAAATTAAATATATTGACAACTCTTTATTAAGCAAAACAAAGAAGGTGATATCTAATTTTCTAATAATGTAACAAAATGAAATATATATTCACTTAACCTTTATTAACTCCATTTATAACACTTTTCCCACATAAATTCCATTATGAGGCAATAGTATTTAATATAATATGTTTCATAGCTATGTGCCATTTTGTTTAATTTTTTTAAATGTTTATTTATTCATTTTTGAGAGGTGGGGAGGACAGAGAGAGGCAAAGAGAGAAAATCCCAAGCAGGCTCCAAGCTGTCAGCGCAGAGCCCAAGGTGGGGCCTGACATCAAGAACCAGGATATCATGACCTGAGCCCAAAAGGAGTCAGATGCTTAACCAACTGAGTCACTCAGGCACCCCAGTGCATACTATTTTAAATAGCATTTTATACACAATATTCTATAGCCATATATTTTTTGCAAGTTTAGGAATGCCAAAAATTCTCACGTTCAAGAGATTTTAACAGAAGAAAGACCAATAATAATGAAATAAATACATAAACAAGTGTTTCTTTCCATCCATACTGGACAATTGCCCTCCACTGCACAATTATATTTTGTGCGTATATTCTATGTTTTATATTGATTTTTGGTATTTATCAGCACCTTAAAATTCACCTTGTCCTAACTCATATGTGGATGATTGTCTACCTTCTGCTGGGATATTGGAACATCCAGAGTTCTCACACTATCGGGAATGATAGATTTCTATACTGGGCTAAGATTTAAGATTTCTCTACATTAAGTATCACAGTACATTTACAAATCAAAGCTTTCCTGATAATCTTTCCTTATGCCATTGTAGGGGCATGTCTACATTTGTTCTTCTCTCTCTGAAATGGATTCTTTCCTACAATAGCATATAATGATCCTGCTGTGTTCTGATGAGTTAAGTTTCTTTTGCATAATTCTTGGTTTTGATGTTTGAGGACATTTTGTTTTCACATTCTTTACCAAAGTTTTCAGAGAGCAAAAATAGCATCTTTTATAGTTTCACTTTCCTCAGAGAACTACTTCCTTAAAACTTTTTTTCCCCCACTTGTGCTCTAATGGTTGCATTTGCTCCTATTAACAGATAAATGATCTTTCTTTCTTCCTTCCTTCCTTTCTTTCTTTCTTTCTTTCCTTCCTTCTTTCTTTTTCTTTTCTTTCTTTTTCTTTCTTTTGAGTGTCTAAAAAGGCTGTATTTATTACATTCTCTTTTAGCAAACCAGAGAATATTTCTTGAGGATTTTTCAAGCACTGAGTTCAGGGATTATCCCAATCACAAAGATGCAAGTGTTTCATGATTGTTTAGTCATTTAGCTGTGAAGCTGTGGTTATCAGAGTGTCTGTTGCTGGTGGCCTTTCAGAAGCATGGTTAGTGAAACAGCTGTCATTAGTTGACTGAATAGTTTTCAAGAGAGTTCTGGTAGTAACATGTTACTGAGGATACTGAATATTTAGTCTTTCTAAAAAGTCAACTTTTATCTCCTTGTTGGCACTTGTTACTGGATAATTGTTTTCTATTATATTAAGAATTTATTGTATTATTTCTCTTTTCTATTCTCTTTAGACTATTTGTTTCATTTTATTTGTTATTGTTTAAAGTTGATGTTTTAGATCTTTTCAGCCTTTATTTTTTTAAACTCGAAGACTTTAAAGCATAAATGTCTCTCTAATAATCACTTTAACTGTGTCCCACAGTACTCTTTTTTTTAATGATCTTTGTAGATGGTATTTCTTTTAAGTAAGGTTTTAGTTCCAATCTACAAGCTAGTATTCACTCTCATGGATGTAAAATTCCACAAGTTTTTGACAAATATATTTAGTCATGTATCTTCACCAAATTAAGAAAAAGAATATTTCCATCAAGCAACTCTTTGATTTCTTGATACATATTATGTATTCTTATTTGACAGTCTCCATCAGATACAATAAATAAATGATATATTTGTATGGCTAATTGTAATATTTTTTATGTCCCCTCTGATTTTAACTCATGGTTCTGTTTCTGTATTGTAATTAAATTTTTTTAATGTATGTTTGTTTATTTATTTATTTATTTATTTATTTATTTATTTATATGAAATTTAGTGTCAAATTGGTTTTCATACAACACCCAGTGCTCACCCCAGCAGGTGCCCTCCTCAATGCCCATCACCCACCCTCCCACTCCCCATCAACCCTCAGTTTATTCTCAGTTTTCAAGAGTCTCTTATGGTTTGGCTCTCTCCCTCTCTAATTATTTTTTTCCCTTCCCCTCCCCCATGGTCTTCTGTTAAGTTTCTCAGGATCCACATAAGAGTGAAAACATGTGGTATCTGTCTTTCTCTGTATGGCTTATTTCACTTAGCATAACACTCTGCAGTTCCATCCACGTTGCTACAAAAAGCTATATTTCATTCTTTCTCATTGCCACGTAGTATTCCATTGTGTATATAAACCACAATTTCTTTATCCATTCATCAGTTGATGGACATTTAGGCTCTTTCCATAATTTGGCTGTTGCTGAAAGTGCTGCTATAAACATTGGGGTACAAGTGCCCCTATGCATCAGCATTCCTGTATCCTTTGGGTAAATTCCTAGCAGTGCTATTGCTGGGTTATAGGGTAGATCTATTTTTAATTTTTTGAGGAACTTCCACAATGTTTTCCAGAGCGGCTGCACCAGTTTGCATTCCCACCTACAGTGCAAGAGGGTTTCCATATCTCCACATCCTCTCCAGCATCTATAATCTTCTGATTTGCTCATTTTAGCCATTCTGATTGGCATGAGATGGTATCTCAATGTAGTTTTGATTTGTATTTCCTTGATGAGGAGTGATGTTGAGCATCTTTTCATGTGCCTGTTGGCCACCTGGATGTCTTCTTTAGAGAAGTGTCTGTTCACGTTTTCTGCCCATTTCTTCACTGGATTATTTGTTTTTCAGGTGTGGAGTTTGGTGAGTTCTTTATAGATTTTGAATACTATCCTTTTGTCTGATATGTCATTTGCAAATATCTTTTCCCATTCCCTTGGTTGCCTTCTAGTTTTGTTGATTGTTTCCTTTGCAGTGAAGAAGCTTTTTATCTTCATGAGGTCCCAATAGTTCATTTTTGCTTTTAATTCCCTTGCCTTTGGAGATGTGTCAGGTAAGAAATTGCTGCGGCTGAGGTCAGAGAGGTTTTTTCCTGCTTTCTCCTCTAGGGTTTTGATGGTTTCCTGTCTCACATTCAGGTCCTTCATCCATTTTGCATTTATTTTTGTGAATGGTGTAAGAAAGTGGTCTAGTTTCATTCTTCTGCATGTTGCTGTCCAGTTCTCCCAGCACCATTTGTTAAAGAGACTGTATTTTTTCCATTGGGTATTCTTTCTTGCTTTGTCGAAGATTAGTCGGCCATACTTTTGTGGGTCCAATTCTGGAGTCTCTATTCTATTCCATTGGTCTATGTGTCTGTTTTTGTGCCAATACCATACTGTCTTGATGACTACAGCTTTGTAGTAGAGGCTAAAGTCTGGGATTGTGATGCCTCCCACTTTGGTCTTCTTCAATATTACTTTGGCTATTCGGGGTCTTTTGTGGTTCCATACAAATTTTAGGATTGCTTGTTCTAGCTTTGAGAAGAATGCTGGTGCAATTTTTAATTGGGATTGCATTGAATGTGTAGATAGCTTTGGGTAGTATTGACATTTTAACAATATTTATTCTTAGTGTCCTTCTGAAGAGGGGAAGGAGTAAAATTTTCCTTCATTTCTCTTGTCTTCCTCCATAAATTTCTGCATGTATTTGGAAGAATGAGCTCTGAGATGAAGAGCAGCCTATACCAGGATATTATTTTCTCTTTTAAGTTTCTATTTTTCAGTCTCAACTCCATCCTCCTATGCTATATCATGCTCCAGGAACAGTACTGCATATCAAGAAGGTGGGAAAGCATATGCATCTCTGGACATACATGCCAACGTGGGTCTATTTGTTGCTTTGCAGATGGTGCTTCTTACACACATTCTAAAGCCACAGATATTCTTGTACCTTAGCTTGTGTTCCCATGTGCCTTGATTCATCACCTTGAATCTTTCTACTTTTCTAAGGGATGCAGCACAATGTTCTGGTCTGCTTGAACAATTCCCTTTACTTTAATCTTTCATAAAGAATATCCACCTCTCTAAGGACTTTCTCTTTCCTCCACAACAAATATTCAGTCTTAGATCTTTAACTCTTAATAATGGAAATCAGGAAACCTTGAAGACTACTTTACTTTCCACTCTGACACCTTTCCCCCAGTCAATTGATGCCAAATGCTTCCTTACTTAAGTTGTGGGAGTGAAAAGTAGTGGGTTAGGAAAAAATGGAAAGTTCAGAACAAAAATTGACTTAAATGTATATTTTAAAATGATATCCAGAACACTTGCTTTCAAAAGAATTTAATATTCCCTTTCTTTTGAGTTCTTTATTGAAACTTACTTTCAAACAGCTCTCCCTCTGATGTACACTTTGACTTCAGTGTCCCTTGAATACCCCTGCCTTAAATATTTGACCTCAGTAAGATATTTTATTCATTGGTCCTCTCTTGTACATAATATTTTAATTTTGCTTAGTATATATCTCAAGGTTCATTTTTGTAATCACTCATTTGAAAATAATCTCAACACCTTTCATTCTTCTTCCATTGTATTAAGCTGTCAATTCTAAGCCTTATTGAACTGAACCATCCTTTGGCAAACACTTAAAATATATTTTTTTTAATCATCACCTTCAAATAATTATATTGCCTCATCTTTTCACTATCATATTATAAACTAGTATATTCTCACTCATCTTTTTTCCCTCCGTTATTTTTAAAGACGATAAAGTGTTTTCTCTTGTTAAAGGTCAGTTTGTCCACAATTTCCTTTATATATCCCGTTGTTTCTCTGCATATTTTCCTATGTTGCCAATCTCTGCTACAGCATACATCTCAACATGCAAATATGGTATCTCTACTTATAAGTAAATAAATACATATAATGTGTCCATCAATAGACCCTCCTTGATCCCGCATTTCCTTCCACATATAGTGCCATGCCATTTTCTATTCACAAGAGTTCCTGGAAGAATTTTCTACTCTTATATCTCCACTTTTTCTTCTTCCTGTCAGTCTTCAATCTTTTGCAATCAGACTTTCATCATGAGTGTTTCTCTCTACTTCAAGTTACAAATAGTTCTCACATTTCCAAATGTAAAGGTCAAAACTACCCAAATTTGGTAAACTCCTTGCAAGAATTCTTAACACTTCCCCTTTATTTTTCTTCTTAGAACTTAACACTATCTAATATGCCATATGTTTTACATATTTCATATTTTTCTTGTTTCTTGTCCATCTCTCTTCTTCAGAATATAATCTCCATAATTGCAGAAATGTTTGCCCACTGGTATATTGCTTCACTGCTATATCTCTGGTGCCTGAAGTATATTCCTAGCATACAATAGATTTTAAGTTCATTCTTTTCGGTGGAATGGTTGAATAAGGCACACTATTCTACTCCACTCTGTCTTCAAATAACAAGCTTCTTAGATATATTGACAACTATTGAAATATTGTTCTCCTTTGTGGCTTCTAAGACAATACCCCATTCAATTTCCTAACTCACAGACTTTAACTTTTTAGTGTCCTTTGCTGAATTCTTGCTCTTTTATCCTTTTTCAAGGTTTAAGGCTATATCCTGGATACTATATCTTTCTATATATTTTATTCCCTAGTAATTTTATTTGTATATATGATTTAAAAAATAAGTACAGATGAGTTTTTCCAATTTTTTTCAGCTTTATTAAGATATAATTGACAAATAAAATTGTGGGATATTTAAAGGTTAATACTTTGATACTGATGATTTTATTTATTTATTTTTTAACTTTTTTTTAACGTTTTATTTATTTTTTGAGACAGGGAGAAACAGAGCATGAACAGGGGAGGGTCAGAGAGAGGGAGACACAGAATCTGAAACAGGCTCCAGGCTCTGAGCTGTCAGCACAGAGCCCGACGCGGGGCTCGAACTCACAGACCGCGAGATCATGACCTGAGCCGAAGTCAGCCGCTTAACCTACTGAGCCACCCAGGCGCCCCTGATAGTGGTGATTTTAAATTAATATTCCATCCCAGGGCCTTCCTGGATTCTCCAAACTCACATATCTGTCTGCCTACTTGACAACTGTACTTGGATGCCTTCTAGGTACCACAAATTTAGCATGTCAATACTACAAACTTTGATTTCCCCTTTCCCATTCTATTCCTTATCCAGCACTCCCCATCAGAGTAAATGTTATTACCAGTCACCTAGTGCAAAACACAGGACTCTTGGAGTCATCTTGTGATTACTCATAAACTCTCTAAGTTACCTGATCCATCATCTGAGGCACAGAGTGTGATATATCATTATTAGCTTAAATGTTAAGCCCCCACTTCTTCTACACCAAAATTATTTCAAATGTATTCATTCCTATCTTAACTATCCTTTCACTAACCCAAACTTCATTGATTTAATCCTGAACCACTAATATCACTTTATCACGGTTCCTTTTTCCTTTTCCTTCTCTTCAGTCAGCATCTGAGGGATATTTTAAAACATTAAAAAAAAAAGATTATGTGATCTTCACATTTAAATACATCTCACTGAACTTCAAAAAAAACATCAAAATTCTTTACAAAAGTTTGCAAGATCTTCCTTGATCTGGTCTGTGTACTCTTACACAACTTCATCTTGTGCTCCCCTTACTGTTCTTGCTTCAGACGCACTGTTTTCCCAGTAGTTCCTAGAAGAGAAACTTCTTTTGTGGGGAGAGGGCTTCAGTGAACTTGAACTTGTTTTTTCATATGTATGTAACCTTCTGCCCTTCACTCTTTACCTGGCTGATTCTTCACTCTAAAAATCTCTGAGTAAATATATCCTCCCTGAGAATCTTCCTCTGACAAGCCTGTTCAAAAATAGGCTTTGCACTGTTCGTTCTAGGCAATGGCATATTTACTTAGCACATCAAAACCTGTACATTTTTAGTTGATTTCTTGTATTGTCTGCAGCTAAATATAATGTCAGCTCCATTTTAGTCAGACCATGGCTTTCCCATTAAGAGTAGAATCCCTGGCACCTAACTATATACATGGCATAAGTCAGGGATCACTAACTAGTTGCTAAATGAAATAATGAAAATATTTCTTATAATAATGTCTTACAATGATGACAATTTAGAAACCATTTAATAGTCTCTGCCCAGGTAATTTATACTCATGAAATATTTAACAATTCTAGGAGTAGACCTGTTTAGCCACATTTTTACATAATAGAACTAAGTCTCAGAGAGATTCAGTTAATGGCATTCAGGAAGAAAATGGTCCAGGCATGGTATGAATTCAAAGGCTTGTGGTGTGGTGTGTGATTACAAGCTTAACTTTCAAATCTCTACCTCTACAACAGTCAATAATATTGAAAGAACTTTTGCCCTTCATTCCACCTCACATCTTTATTCTTTCTTTTTTACAGTCACAGTTAAAGCAAGTACTTTTATGCCTTGATATTCATTGATATGTGAGAATTGTTATAAATATTTAAAAATGTTAAATTAGGACTTTGAAAAACATTCCATGGCAAAACCTTACATACTGCTTATATCAAAGTGCTGCTATAACTTGATTATCCAGCATGTTGGATGAAACTGAAATGGTAGTTAATCAAATGTTCTGGTTAAATTAAAGTTTATTCATGTTGCTGTAAATGGTTCTGTTACCCACTGTTCCAAAGCCTTTAGTATAAAAGAATCTACTTGGAAAAATGCAAATCAATTTTTTGTACATTACTAAGGCTTTTGCAACATACATTTCTCCTACTTCTCAGCATATATAAATACACAACAAAAGGTCCTTAGAGTTTAGATATCCATAGCTCTCTCTAAAACTGTTTTCTCTTTTCTGATAAGCTTCACAATCAGTGCCAGATTTTGTAGTAAAAATCTGTATTATGGTACGTTACAGAAAAGTTTCTATAAAATTAGAGATATCATGAAATGGAAGAATCTCAGGATTTTTGGTCTATCCCTGTATCTAGTGAAGGTTCTACCTATGAAATAAACCATACAAATAACTATTCAATTTCTACTTGAAAATCTTCAGTGTATAGATATTTTACATTTGAAAGGCTGTAAAATGGTAGATTTGGGTTAGCACTATGTTTTGCTAGATAGCATACCAGATAAGTTATCATATATGTTTTATCAATAAATTTTCATAGCATTCCAACAAGATAAATATGGTTAACTATATTTTGCATGTTAAGAAGCTTATTTCCCATTATCTTCCCTTATGTTCTTAGCTACAATTTAGAATTCACGCTCATGTACTATTTTTAAAAAATATAGTTAAATAAATCAAAATACTCTAGTAAAGTCCTTACAATAAAAGTTTCTAGATATAAAATAATGGGATTGTGATCAATCACATTATCAGTGAATACAGATTTCTGATTGATATTATTGATATGTTTTCTGATTTTACTAATTTAAATCTAGAGAAGAAATTAGGAGATACCAGTGTTGTCCTATAAGACAAAAAGACAACATTTATACTTTTCTCATTCTTTTAATGGTCCATAGCAAAAGAATACAAGGTTTGAAGAAATTGGAAAATAGTGACACCAGCAGATAACAGATTTCAACCACTATAGATAGTGATTAATGAAGCAGGAAAGGAAAGATGCTGCCTAATCTATAGGTCACAGGGATGAGGGCCTACATAGAAGCATGTTAGGCTGTAGAATACCAGGTCAGCTCATATCTTAGGGACTAAACTGTAGGTATGTGAAATGGGAAGAATAAAAGAAGAGTCACTGACACGCCTCCCATACACACATTTCCACATGAAATATACTCCCTCCAATCATTTATCACCCCCAAAGAAGTGAGTTGATAAAACAGGGTTAGATTAGAAAAGTTACCAAAACAAACAAACAAACAAACAAAAATAGCTTGAAAAACTTGAGCAGCTAATGTCCTAGAACAAAGACCCTTGTATTTAGACATTTAGGTTTTCCAAAGTTTAACTGCTGATTTTCTGCTTTTTCACCCTAAGAGGCAAAGCTTCCCATTTGAAAACTTAATCACATGACTTAGGCTTCTAATGGACTTTCTAAGTACTTCATATAAATAAAAAGCTATGCTCCCCTTATATTTGAATAAGAGCATTTAAATACAGATAAACAAAAACAAGAGATTTCTTAAAGAAAGAAAGAAAGAAAGAAAGAAAGAAAGAAAGAAAGAAAGAAAGAAGAAAGAATGAACATGTGATTCCCAAGGCAACAAAATTAAAGAAAGAAAAGAAAGAAAAAAAGAACATGTGATTCCTAAGGCAATAAAATTCACAAAACAGAGCCAATTTAATAATAAACAAGAAACACTCTAACTGAATGCTGCATCAATAATATAAAAATAAAAAGTTACATAAAAGAAATATT
The DNA here is from genome assembly GCF_028018385.1 of Neofelis nebulosa. Lineage (NCBI taxonomy): Eukaryota > Metazoa > Chordata > Mammalia > Carnivora > Felidae > Neofelis > Neofelis nebulosa. Next base: position 211,881,812 of record NC_080782.1, read on the forward strand.
CAAGGAGTGGCAGCAAGACTTTGAAAATATAAAAGAAATCAATGGAATGTTTGAAAGAAAAGTAAATGAAAATATCTCAACATGAGGAAATAATACATAGAGGACAAAATGTGAGAGAAAAATATAAAAGTAGAGGACTAATTCATGCATTGTAAGAAATTATAAGGTAATTTACAAAATAAGCCTAAAAGGATTCAACACCAGTTTAAAGGTTTCATTTATCATGTACATTAGGGAAAAAAAAATCCACATCAAGTTCTATCATTTTGAAATTAAAAGAAAGCAAGAATAAAGAAATGTTCCCCCAAATCCAGAAGGAAGATGACATCACCTATATAATAATAACAAGAACAACAATCAGGATTTTCTGATAAAGGAATTAAACTGGCTGGTATCATTTTTCTAATGAGCTTTGCTGTTTGCTAGAGACACTGACTAGAGCAATATTATTCTCAACAAGTTCTTTTGGATTTGTTCTCATAAAATAAGAAAATAAACCTGAAAAAGGAAGGACAAGGGAACTAGTAAATGCCAAGTAAAGAGAGTAAGAATCTGTTCACTAGTCTCAAAAATAATTAGTAAAGGATGGGAGTAACAAGCATTGTCTGAATAAAGCTTTAAGAATACCAGAACAATTCTAGAGATCTGCTTAAGTCTTTGGGTAAAGGCTGGGATAATAATCAAAAAACAAAATGAACTAAGAAAATGAATTAACTATAGTGCATTAATTGACTTTTAAGTGAAAATATATACCTGATAGATAGTAATAGCAAAGGAAACTAGAATATGTACTTCCAAATATGCCCCTTTGGCATAAAAATTATTTTATATAAAGGCACTTAAAAAAATAGCAAGTGCAAAAGGAGTATTCTGACTCTCCCCTTTTTACCTTAAAGCCCAAATAAAATCCCCATTTGGAAGATGTCCTTATATCAGAAGAAATGTAACATTCTTATCACCCCAGACTGGAAAGTTGAAACAGCCTTTGTTAAAATAATTCTTACCTTCCTTTAGTTTCCCACATAGTTACTTTTCCACAAGTGCCTCTTTGTTCAATCTAGTATAAAACATTTAGTCTGCACTTCTTGAGGCCTTCATGTCCTTATGAGGGCTCTTACGGTGTGTGAAACTTGAATTAAATAAATTAGTATGCCTTTCTCTTGTTGATCTGCCTTATGTCACTTTAATTTTCAGGGTCAGCCAAACCTCTAAGAGGGCAGAGGTTTATCTTGCCACCTTTAGAAAACTATGCAGCATCTTTTTTATTTTCAATTTTTGATATCACACAATATATCTGAGGCTATAAGCTAATTTGTCTAAGTCAAAATTTTGTGTGAAATATGAATTTTACTCATTAGTATCATTTAAAATTTTAATTATTAGAGCATATGATATAAAATATATTATTTCCAAACTCTCTCAAAAAGCTCAGAAAGTATGAATTCATGTTTCTATATGTCAAAAATAGACTGAAGTAAAATAATTGCTGTTATTTTTATTTTTTAATTATTATTATTATTAGTTTTTGAGAGAGAGAATCTTAAGTAGTCTTCACACTCTGTTCAATTTGATGTGGGTCTCAATCCCACGACCCTTGGATCATGACCTGAGCCAAAATTAAGAATAAGAAGCTTAACCAACTGAGCCACCCAGACATCACAAAATAGTTGCTGTTTTCAGATGAAATTTGCCTTCCCTACTTTTCCATAATAACCACAGTATTTTCTCCCCTAACAAAATAAAGTGAAAAATTTCATTAATATTAGGCTTGTTTTTCCATTTTCAATAAAACAGTTCAAAACTAATTTCACACACAAGTGAATTGATGTCACAGGGCTGCTGTATAAATTATGACAAAGCTGGTGTCTTAAAACAACAGAAATTTTTTGTATCACAGTTTTGGGGGTCAGAAGTCTAAAATCAAGATGCTGACAGGGCCCAGCTCCCTCCAGAGGCTCGAGGGGAGAATGCTTTCTCACCATTTCCAGCTTCTGGGGCTCCAGGAGTTCCTTGTCTTAGGGCTCTACCACTCCCATCTCTGCCTTTGTAGATGGCCTTCCTTCCTACGTATCTAAGTCCCAAATCTCCTACACTTTTCTCTTATAAGTACACCTACCGTTGGATTTAGGCACCCAGACTAAATCTAGGTTATCTACTTAAACCATTTTTCCCACAAAATCCCATTCAGAAGTTCCAGGGCGATGACATGGGTATATCTTTTAGGGGCTACCAAAGAATCCACGAAATATTTTTAAAAAATGACTAATATTAGAGCAATATGTTTCAAGAAAAATGGGAGAAATCACATTCTTGGAGAGAAAAAGAGAACTTTTACATGTGTTATTTTTTATTGATTTACTCTGAGATCAAGACCTGAGCAGAGGTCAAGACAGACGCTGAATCAACTGAGCCAATCGGGTACCCCTACAACATTTTATTTTCAAAAGCATTTATGCACTGAGGGACTACAGTTTGTGTCACCATGGGAAAAATATAAATCATGTACAGAAATAGACACAAAGTACAAAACTGAATGCCCTGATAGAGCATTAAAATTATAATTATAAAAATAAGGTAGGGGCTACTGTAAGACAATTCAATAGTATATGAAATGAAAACTTCTTAACAGATAATGAGTATATGAAATAATGTCTATTGAGTATAGCAAAAACTAGTTGTCCTAAATACAATCACAAATTTGTTAACATACATTCAACTACAAATTCTGTAACCTCTCTTTGGAAAATATGGATAAAAACTTTCTACTAAAATTCTGTGGAAAAGATAAAAATAAATTAAGCCATTTCCTATTACAGCTGATGACTACACAGATGTAAAAAATACTAAAATGGTTTTAACACTTACCTATTAACAATTTTTATGGACATTATGTTCAAAATACTCAATATTCTTATAGGACATATACACTTGGAAAAGTACTTAAATTGTTATGCAGATTGATCAAATAAACATTAATATAGATTAAGAGCAAGAAAAAAATAGCCCACAGGCCAAATCTGGCTAAATCTGTTTTCGTAAATAAAGTTTTATTTGAACACAGCCACACTCCTTTATTGTTTATGACTGTTTTTACATTACAATAGTAGAATTCAGTAATTCTATCAGAGAACATATAGCCCACAAAGCTTAAAACATTTAGTAACTGGCCCTTTACAGAAAAAGTTTGCCATCTTCTGCTATGAATCAGCACTTTACAAACAGCTTTCTGAGATAATGGAAATGTTCTATATCTGTGCTCTCCAGTAGGGTTGCTACTAAACACATGCGGCTGTTGAACATTTTTGAAATGTGGCTAGTGTTGCCTGAGGAACTAAAATGTTCATTTAACTTACATTAATTTAAATTTAAATAGCTACTTGTGGTTTGTGGCTATACTACCAGAGAGTGAAGCTCTGGTATTCCAGCTGCGGAATATAATATAATTTTAGTTACAAAACTTAAATATAGTGTGGCCTCATTTCTTTTTTCAAGAATTCAGGTTTAAATACATTAGTTGCACCATGTACAAGTAATTCTTTCATGCTAGAGAGTTAAAATTTGAATGAAGTCCTTGAATTTAATAAATAAGTTAGTGTTACAGAGCTTAAAGTGTTACAAAAATGTTAATGCTTTTGTAGGTATGTTATAGGTACAACATAGTTTATATTACAAAGAGGATGGTGATTTGAAATGATGTTGAAGACATTTTTTTTTGGACTACTGAAAGAAAGTTGTCCTTGTCATCTAGTGAAAATACATGGTTTGTTTTACAGAAAAGGTGGGGTCCAAAATTAGCTTTTTGTTTGATTGTTTTTTTTTTTGTTTTGTTTTGTTTTTATTTATTTATTTATTTATTTATTTTTAATATATGAAATTTACTGTCAAATTGGTTTCCATACAACACCCAGTGCTCATCCCAAAAGGTGCCCTTCCTCAATACCCATCACCCACCCTGCCCTCCCTCCCACCCCCCATCAACCCTCAGTTTGTTCTCAGTTTTTAACAGTCTCTTATGCTTTGGCTCTCTCCCACTCTAACCTCTTTTTTTTTTTTTTCCTTCCCCTCCCCCATGGGTTTCTGTTAAGTTTCTCAGGATCCACATAAGAGTGAAACCATATGGTATCTGTGTTTCTCGGTATGGCTTATTTCACTTAGCATCACACTCTCCAGTTCCATCCACGTTGCTACAAAAGGCCATATTTCATTCTTTCTCATTGCCACGTAGTATTCCATTGTGTATATAAACCACAATTTCTTTATCCATTCATTAGTTGATGGACATTTAGGCTCTTTCCATAATTTGGCTATTGTTGAGAGTGCTGCTATAAACATTGGGGTACAAGTGCCTCTATGCATCAGTACTCCTGTATCCCTTGGATAAATTCCTAGCAGTGCTATTGCTGGGTCATAGGGTAGGTCTATTTTTAATTTTCTGAGGAACCTCCACACTGCTTTCCAGAGTGGCTGCACCAATTTGCATTCCCACCAACAGTGCAAGAGGGCTCCCGTTTCTCCACATCCTCTCCAGCATCTACAGTCTCCTGATTTCTTCATTTTGGCCACTCTGACTGGCGTGAGGTGATATCTGAGTGTGGTTTTGATTTGTATTTCCCTGATAAGGAGCGACGTTGAACATCTTTTCATGTGCCTGTTGGCCATCCGGATGTCTTCTTTAGAGACGTGTCTATTCATGTTTTCTGCCCATTTCTTCACTGGGTTATTTGTTTTTCGGGTGTGGAGTTTGATGAGCTCTTTATAGATTTTGGATACTAGCCTTTTGTCTGATATGTCATTTGCAAATATCTTTTCCCATTCCGTTGGTTGCCTTTTAGTTTTGTTGGTTGTTTCCTTTGCTGTGCAGAAGCTTTTGATCTTCATAAGGTCCCAGTAATTCACTTTTGCTTTTAATTCCCTTGCCTTTGGGGATGTGCCGAGTAAGAGATTGCTACGGCTGAGGTCAGAGAGGTCTTTTCCTGCTTTCTCCTCTAAGGTTTTGATGGTTTCCTGTCTCACATTCAGGTCCTTTATCCATTTTGAATTTATTTTTGTGAATGGTGTGAGAAAGTGGTCTACTTTCAACCTTCTGCATGTTGCTGTCCAGTTCTCCCAGCACCATTTGTTAAAGAGACTGTCTTTTTTCCATTGGATGTTCTTTCCTGCTTTGTCAAAGATGAGTTGGCCATACGTTTGTGGGTCTAGTTCTGGGGTTTCTATTCTATTCCATTGGTCTGTGTGTCTGTTTTTATGCCAATACCATGCTGTCTTGATGATGACAGCTTTGTAGTAAAGGCTAAAGTCTGGGATTGTGATGCCTCCTGCTTTGGTCTTCTTCTTCAAAATTACTTTGGCTATTCGGGGCCTTTTGTGGTTCCATATGAATTTTAGGATTGCTTATTCTAGTTTAGAAAAGAATGCTGGTGCAATTTTGATTGGGATTGCATTGAATGTGTAGATAGCTTTGGGTAGTATTGACATTTTGACAATATTTATTCTTCCAATCCATGAGCAGGGAATGTCTTTCCATTTCTTTATATCTTCTTCAATTACCTGCATAAGCTTTCTATAGTTTTCAGCATACAGATCTTTTACATCTTTGGTGAGATTTATTCCTAAGTATTTTATGCTTCTTGGTGCAATTGTGAATGGGATCAGTTTCTTTATTTGTCTTTCTGTTGCTTCATTGTTAGTGTATAAGAATGCAACTGATTTCTGTACATTGATTTTGTATCCTGCAACTTTGCTGAATTCATGTATCAGTTCTAGCAGACTTTTGGTGGAGTCTATCGGATTTTCCATGTATAATATCATGTCATCTGCAAAAAGCGAAAGCTTGACTTCATCTTTGCCAATTTTGATGCCTTTGATTTCCTTTTGTTGTCTGATTGCTGATGCTAGAACTTCCAGCACTATGTTAAATAACAGCGGTGAGAGTGGGCATCCCTGTCGTGTTCCTGATCTCAGGGAAAAAGCTCTCAGTTTTTCCCCATTGAGGATGATGTTAGCTGTGGGCTTTTCATATATGGCTTTTATGATCTTTAAGTATGTTCCTTCTATCCCGACTTTCTCAAGGGTTTTTATTAAGAAAGGGTGCTGGATTTTGTCAAAGGCCTTTTCTGCATCCATTGACAGGATCATATGGTTCTTCTCTTTTTTTTTGTTAATGTGATGTATCACGTTGATCGATTTGCGAATGTTGAACCAGCCCTGCATCCCAGGAATGAATCCCACTTGATCATGGTGAATAATTCTTTTTATATGCCGTTGAATTCGATTTGCTAGTATCTTATTGAGAATTTTTGCATCCATATTCATCAGGGATATTGGCCTGTAGTTCTCTTTTTTTACTGGGTCTCTGTCTGGTTTAGGAATCAAAGTAATACTGGCTTCATAGAATGAGTCTGGAAGTTTTCCTTCCCTTTCTATTTCTTGGAATAGCTTGAGAAGGATAGGTATTATCTCTGCTTTAAACGTCTGGTAGAACTCCCCTGGGAAGCCATCTGGTCCTGGACTCTTATTTGTTGGGAGATTTTTGATAACCGATTCAATTTCTTCGCTGGTTATGGGTCTGTTCAAGCTTTCTATTTCCTCCTGATTGAGTTTTGGAAGAGTGTGGGTGTTTAGGAATTTGTCCATTTCTTCCAGGTTGTCCAATTTGTTGGCATATAATTTTTCATAGTATTCCCTGATAATTGTTTGTATCTCTGAGGGATTGGTTGTAATAATTCCATTTTCATTCATGATTTTATCTATTTGGGTCATCTCCCTTTTCTTTTTGAGAAGCCTGGCTAGAGGTTTGTCAATTTTGTTTATTTTTTCAAAAAACCAACTCTTGGTTTCGTTGATCTGCTCTACAGTTTTTTTAGATTCTATATTGTTTATTTCTGCTCTGATCTTTATTATGTCTCTTCTTCTGCTGGGTTTAGGCTGCCTTTGCTGTTCTGCTTCTATTTCCTTTAGGTGTGCTGTTAGATTTTGTATTTGGGATTTTTCTTGTTTCTTGAGATAGGCCTGGATTGCGATGTATTTTCCTCTCAGGACTGCCTTCGCTGCATCCCAAAGCGTTTGGATTGTTGTATTTTCATTTTCGTTTGTTTCCAGATATTTTTTAATTTCCTCTCTAATTGCCTGGTTGACCCACTCATTCGTTAGTAGGGTGTTCTTTAACCTCCATGCTTTTGGAGGTTTTCCAGACTTTTTCCTGTGGTTGATTTCAAGCTTCATAGCATTGTGGTCTGAAAGTATGCATGGTATAATGTCAATTCTTGTAAACTTATGAAGGGCTGTTTTGTGACCCAGTATGTGATCTATCTTGGAGAATGTTCCATGTGCACTCGAGAAGAAAGTATATTCTGTTGCTTTGGGATGCAGAGTTCTAAATGTATCTGTCAAGTCCATCTGATCCAATGTATCATTCAGGGCCCTTGTTTCTTTATTGACTGTGTGTCTAGATGATCTATCCATTTCTGTAAGTGGGGTGTTAAAGTCCCCTGCAATTACCACATTCTTATCAATAAGGTTGCTTATGTTTATGAGTAATTGTTTTATATATCTGGGGTCTCCGGTATTCGGCGCATAGACATTTATAATTGTTAGCTCTTCCTGATGGATAGACCCTGTAATTATTATATAATGCCCTTCTTCATCTCTTGTTACAGCCTTTAATTTAAAGTCTAGTTTGTCTGATATAAGTATGGCTACTCCAGCTTTCTTTTGGCTTCCAGTAGCATGATAAATAGTTCTCTATCCCCTCACTCTCAATCTAAGGGTGTCCTCAGATCTAAAATGAGTCTCTTGTAGACAGCAAATAGATGGGTCTTGTTTCTTTATCCATTCTGATAGCCTATGTCTTTTGGTTGGCGCATTTAATCCATTTACATTCAGTGTTATTATGGAAAGATACGGGTTTAGAGTCATTGTGATGTCTGTATGTTTTATGCTTGTAGTGATGTCTCTGGTACTTTGTCTCACAGGATCCCCCTTAGGATCTCTTGTAGGGCTGGTTTCGTGGTGACAAATTCCTTCAGTTTTTGTTTGTTTGGGAAGACCTTTATCTCTCCTTCTATTCTAAATGACAGACTTGCTGGATAAAGGATTCTCGGCTGCATATTTTTTCTGTTTAGCACACTGAAGATATCGTGCCAAGCCTTTCTGGCCTGCCAAGTTTCAAAAGAGAGATCAGTCACGAGTCTTATAGGTCTCCCCTTATATGTGAGGGCACGTTTATCCCTTGCTGCTTTCAGAATTTTCTCTTTATCCTTGTATTTTGCCAGTTTCACTATGCTATGTCGTACAGAAGATCGATTCAAGTTACGTCTGAAGGGAGTTCTCTGTGCCTCTTGGATTTCAATGCCTTTTTCCTTCCCCAGTTCAGGGAAGTTCTCAGCTATAATTTCTTCAAGTACCCCTTCAGCACCTTTCCCTCTCTCTTCCTCCTCTGGGATACCAATTATGCGTATATTATTTCTTTTTAGTGTATCACTTAGTTCTCTAATTTTTCCCTCATACTCCTGGATTTTTTTATCTCTCTTTCTCTCAGCTTCCTCTTTTTCCATAACTTTATCTTCTAGTTCACCTATTCTCTCCTCTGCCTCTTCAATCCGAGCTGTCGTCGTTTCCATTTTGTTTTGCATTTCGTTTAAAGCGCTTTTCAGCTCCTCGTGACTGTTCCTTAGTCCCTTGATCTCTGTGGCAAGAGATTCTCTGCTGTCCTTTATACTGTTTTCAAGCCCAGTGATTAATTTTATGACTATTATTCTAAATTCACTTTCTGTTATATTATTTAAATCCTTTTTGGTCAGTTCATTAGCTGTTGTTATTTCCTGGAGATTCTTCTGAGGGGAATTCTTCCGTTTGGTCATTTTGGATAGTCCCTGGAGTGGTGAGGACCCGCAGGGCACTTCCCCTGTGCTGTGGTGTATAACTGGAGTTGGTGGGCGGGGCCGCAGTCCGACCTGATGTCTGCCCCCAGCCCACCGCTGGGGCCACAGTCAGACTGATGTGTGCCTTCTCTTCCCCTCTCCTAGGGGCGGGATTCACTGTAGGGTGGTGTGGCCCGTCTGGGCTACTTGCACACTGCCAGGCTTGTGGTGCTGGGGATCTGGCGTATTAGCTGGGGTGGGTAGGCAAGGTGCACGGGGGCAGGAGGGGCAGGCTTAGCTCGCTTCTCCTTAGGTGATCCACTTCAGGAGGGGCCCTGTGGCAGTGGGAGGGAGTCAGATCCACTGCCGGAGGTTTGGCTCCGCAGAAGCACAGAGTTGGGTGTTTGCGCGGAGCGAGCAAGTTCCCTGACAGGAACTGGTTCTCTTTGGGATTTTGGCTGGGGGATGGGCGGGGGAGATGGCGCTGGCGAGCGCCATTGTTCCCCGCCAAGCTGAGCTCTGCCGTCTGGGGGCTCAGCAGCTCTCCCTCCCTTTGTTCTCCAGCCTTCCCGCTTTCTGAGCAGAGCTGTTAACTTATGACCTCCAAGACGCTAAGTCGCGCTTGCTGTCGGAACACAGTCCGTCAGGCCCCTCCGCTTTTGCCAGCCCGACTCGGGGGCTCTTCTTGGCCGGCGAGCCGCCCCTCCGCCCTGGCTCCCTCCCGCCAGTCCGTGGAGCGCGCACTGCCTCGCCGCCCTTCCTACCCTCTTCCGTGGGCCTCTCGTCTGCGCTTGGCTCCGGAGACTCTGTTCTGCTAATCCTCTGGTGGTTTTCTGGGTTATTTAGGCAGGTGTAGGTGGAATCTAAGTGACCAGCAGGACGCGCGGTGAGCCCAGCGTCCTCCTACGCCGCCATCTTCCCTCCTCCTCCCGTTTGATTGTTTTTTGACATAAAATCTATCTAAACAGGTTGAACATTTCCTGGTAATTACTTCCAAGCATAGATAAAAAAGTATGTAATTCAATTTGCTCCTTCTTCGAAAATGGTTTCTTTGGGAATTTCATTCGGCAAGAAATAATCTGACCCAATTTCCTATGCAGATATAAATTTTCAGAAATGAAAGTAATGCTCTGAACTACATTCTTATAAACTGTGGAATTAAAGTTTGAATTTTAGAAAATGTTCTCTGATTTGCTATTTTATGAAAATGAACTAACATTGTTCAATTCACCTCTTTCAATGAATATTGATAGTGTGAATGAAGAGCTTCAAGTGGAAGTTATTGAACTACAATATAACATGATACTGAAAATTAAATATGATAATGCTGGTATATTAGAACACTATAAATACCTAGGGAAATGTTACCATAAATATAAAAACCATTGTGAGAAGATTATATCCATCTTTGGAAGCACTTACAATGGTGAACAGCTGTATTCTACTAAAACTGAACATAATTAAATATTTTTCCATGTTAAACGATTCAAAGCTGACTTCTTGTTGCATAATACAACCCAAAGTACAACAATTACATTGATATTTCTTGGTATAGAAAAAAGGGTGCCAGTCATCCAGAACCAAATAAAAAGAGTAATAGATTTGAAAAATAGTATACACTATCTTTAACTTTAAATGTATCTAAATAACTGAATCATTCAGTTATTTATATTTATTTACATTGCCTTTGTAGGCATTTGAGTTTCTGACTGTCACAATAGACAAAACAAAGGGACTCTACTATGTTCACAAAAAGAAAGCAAATTATTAAACATGAGTATATAAAAGTAAAAATAATAGTAGTTGGGAGATTATAGGATATAGAGCTATGTTGAGAAATGTAGGCATGTAAAAATGGCTGACCCTTGAACAGTGGCCTTGAACCTCGTGGGTCCACTTATACGTGGAATTTTTACAGTACGTTACTATAAACATATTTTCTGTTCCTTATTATGTTCTTATTAATATCCTTTTCTCCAGCTCATTTTACTGTAAGAATATAATATATAATACATAAAATAAACAAAACATGTATTAATCAACTGTTTATGTTATCAGTAAAGCCTCTGACCAACAGTAGGCTATTAGTAAAGTTTTGAGGAAGTCATAAGTTGTATAAGGACCATCAACTGTGGGGGGGTTTTGTACCCCAACACTTGTATTGTTCACGGGGAGACTATAAGTTAATCTTACAATTACTATGGGCAGGAGGTAACGTCTTGAATTGTTAAAAAAATAAATACAAGTGCAGTAATATTATTTACATTTATAATATAATAAGTAGAGGAACCAAAAACAGTATCCTTAAACTAGAAGGGGTGTGTTTAACTGGAACACGAAGTGTGATAAATTCTTATAATCAAAGTAGGACATTAATTGAGAGATCAAGAAAAAGTAGAATAAATATATTATTTTAAATATGAAGAAAAACTAACATAGAAAATTTATAACAAAAGTGATATCAATTTACCATGGGCTGTTGACTTGGGCTTTTGAGGAGCAGGTCTGGAATTATTTCTGTTCATTCAGTAGAATATAATTGCTTAATACAGCACAGCATTGCTTTGATAAAAACTATTTAGAATGTATTTAAAATTTTGAACAATTGAGGTGTCTGGGTGGCTCAGATGGTAAAGCATCCACCTTCAACTCAGGTCATGATTTCATGGTCCGTGGGTTTGAGCCCCCAAATAAGCTCTGTGCTGACAGTTCAGAGCCTGGAGCCTGCTTTGGATTCTGTGTCTGCCTCTCTCTCTCTCTCTGCTCTTCCCCTACTCGTGCTCTGTCTTTCTCTCTTATAAATAAATAAATAAATAAATAAATAAATAAATAAAGTTTTGAAAAATGAACCGTATCAAAAGAACAAAACACATGTCTTGTAATCTGATAAATTTGATAATCTCTCCTCTGAGAAGAATAAAAAAAATGAGGGAGCAAGAAGTGAATGTAGATGTCATCACCCTTATGCTAGCCTGTTGCCTTTATTTTTAGTAACTCTATGTGTATTTTGAAATATACATACTAAAATATTCACTGAAATATTGTCCATCAATCATTCAATACTCCGACCTCATGAAACTAACATTTTAGTTAGGGACACAATTGAAAAGTAATTATTCTAAAATTTCATAAACACGTTATTAGGCAAATTACAAAATAGTGTAGATTTACCTACAAATGTGTCTCATCTGGCCAGTGCCAGATCAGGGAACATTTACTGGGGAAAGCCATATTTCACACTAAATGTCTTTCAGAATTCCTGATTGATGTGCCATATGTGTATGACAGAACACTATATCCAAAAGGTATCATGTAATTCTAGAAATATAAAACCACCAGTTTTATACCTCTTGAAAGGTATTTGGTAACCTCAATAGATTTTATCTGCTTGTCAATGGCTTTTAAATGTTACTCTTCATACATTTGTAGGATCATGGTTAGTAAAAGCTTCCACTATTCTAATTTCTAGGAATAACATAAAATTCATACTAATTGCAAATATGTCTTTTTAACATAAAATTATAGAGAAGTTAAGAAAAGCATAAAGAACTTTTTTCTTTCCTGAACCATTTGAAACTTGTAGACTTGATACCATATCAATCGCTGTTAGTATTTTTTTACTACAAACAAGAATATTTTTCAATACAACCCTCAAAGTCAGTGAATTAGCATTGATACATTACTGCCATATAATCCTCAGGCTACATAACAGTTTTACTGAGTGGTATACTAATGTTTTTTAGAGGAAAATAATCTACCTTAGAATTGTACATAGTAAATAATTCTCCTGTCTCTATAATCTCCCTCAAACTGAAGCAGTCTTCACTCTTCCTTTGTCTTAATGAATTTGACACTTGTGAAGATCAGAGGCCAGTTATTTTATAGATTGGCCTTCAATCTGGGATTATCAAATGATTCCCTGTGATTTGATTCAGGCCTTCCATCTTTGATAAGATGATCACAGGAGTAACACTGTGTTCGTTTTATTGCACCTATCAGGTTTCATATGATTTTAATTTGTCCAGTGAATGATGGTGTTCATCTTTTTTTTTTTTTTAATGTTTATTTATTTTTGAGAGACACACAGCACAAGAGGGGAAGGGCAGAGAGACAGGGGGACAGGGGATCTGAAGAGGGTTCTGTGCTGACAGTTGCAAGCCCAATATGGTACTCGAATTCATGAACTGTGAGATCATGACCAGAGCTGAAGTTGGATGCTCAACGACTGAGCCATTGGGTACCCCCTGATGGTGTTCATCTTAATTACTTGATTATGCTGGTGTTTGTCTGGCTTCTCTATCATGTGGTTGATATTTTCCTCTTTTAAATTAATAAGTATTCAGAGAGAAGTTAGTCATATCTAATACATTTTCCATTCTTAGTCATACTTTCAACTTATTTTTTAATCTATTGATGTCTGTATAGAACTCATTGTTTTCTATTTTATTCAATGTATGGAATCATTTATTATCATTATTTATTTTGATGTTAAAATCATTCCTGGTTTGGTCAGTGGAAGAAGCTCTTGCAAGTTGCCTCCTGTGTTCTTTTGACATTTCCCAGTAATTCATTGGCCACTTTATTTTCATGGACAATAAGATGTTCTAGATTTATTTTTTTTTACATTTTGTGAGCCAAAATTAGAATTGGTCATTTCTACAAGAAACCTTGGTTTCTTTTAGGGGGGAATAATAGGGGCATATTTTAGATATATTGCAGATTTGGCTCAAAACCACCATAATAAAGTAAGTCAAATGAATATTTTGGTTTTCCAAACTTTTGCACATAAAAGTTATGTTTACTCTATACTGATTTTATAGTCTATTAAGCGTGCAATAGCATTATGTCTAAAAAAACCAACATATATACCTTATTTAAAAAATATTGCTAACAAATTTTAACAAAATTTGTTAACAAAATTAACAATTTGTTAACAAAGTTAACAAAATATTGCTAACTATCATTTGAGCATTCAATGAGTCATGATATTTTTGCTGCTGGAAGGTCCTGCTTCTATACTGATGGCTGCTGACAGATCAGAATGGTGTGGTTGCTGAAGACTGCGGTGGCTACGGCACTTTCTTAAATAAAACAAAAATGATATTTGCAGCACCTATTGACTCTTCCTTTCATTAGCAATTTCTTTAGCAAATTCCTTTCATTAGCAAATTATTGTATGTGATACTGTTTGATAGCATTTTACCCACAGTAAATGGAATATTCTAAATCCTTTGTTGTCATTTCAACAATCTTCACAGCACCCTCACTAAGAGTAGATTCCATCTCAAGAAACCCCTTCTTTTGCTCATCCATAAGAAACAACTCCTCATTTGCTAAAGTTTTATTATGACATTTCTGCAATTCAAATAGAGTAATAATTAAAAAGTTTGAAATATTGTGAGAGTTATCAAAATGTGACACAGAGACACAAAATGAGAACTTTTTATTGGAAAAATGGCACCAATAGACTTGCTCAATGTAACATTGCCCCAAACATCAATTTGTAAAAAATCCAATATCTGTGAAGTACAATCAAACAAAGTGTAGAAAAATGAGGTATGCCTATATTCATAAGTCAAGAACCATGTTCTAGTTATATTCATGGTGAATGAGGGGTCAATGATAACAGGCTTTCTCAGTGAATAGATCTAGGGAATATGCATAAGAATATACATACAGTTATATACACACAAAATTAAGTCTCTGTGTATCTATCTATCTATCTATCTATCTAGGTATCTATCCAGTCTAATCTATTCAACTATGTATTGGAAATCATGTCTTCACCCTGATGTATCCAACTTTAACATCATGAGATTCATGCTAATTTTCCCACTTGTTTGTGTTTTTTAACTTCTTTCTCCACTCTTAAGAAAGCTGTTTTTATTATTGTTAATTAATTGATTAATTAATTTACTTATTTATTTATGTTTTAAAGATTTTATTTTTAAGTAATCTCTACACCCAACGTGGGGCTCGAACTTACAACCGCAAGATCAAGAATTGCATATCCTACTGATTGAGTCAGCCAGGCGTCCCTGTATTTATTTATTTGATTAATTGCCTATATGTAACCAATCTTCCATCTCTACTGTCACACTCCCCCTGTACAAATCACCTCTACTCTCTACCTGAATTCTGACTTCTACTCTGGGTAGCACTTTCAACCCATATGGATATCCTCCTTACCATACTCGATAATTTGATTTTAGGGTTTTTTCAATATAGAAATCTCATCTTTGTGCATCTCTGATTTTCACCACAGACTTCAATTTTTTTCAAAGCTATCTGAATTTCTATTTCAGTTAACACTAACATGCATAAAGATATTTTGGTGAATGTATATCATGCATGATATGTATATTATAGACATCATTGTCCATTTGTCACACTATAGTGACATTGTTTCAGGATTATATCACACACAGTAGGCACACTTTCCAACATATTTTTCATGCTAAGATAGCCTTTTCACACTGAAGAGAGTACTGAGATACTGTGTTGTAATATCCAAAAGATACTTACATATGCATATGTATTTTTAAAATTAGCATGAGTTTTGGTGTTTAATCAGGACATACATATTACTTAAATATTATGGATATTATGAATAGTTTGGATTTAAAGTAGAGCCTTAAATTGTCCTCATGTATATGAACAAATACCTGACACTATTTTAGTTTGTGTGTGTGTATGTGTGTGTGTGTGTGTGTGTGTGCAATTAAAATTAGAGCAGGTAAAATAATTACTAAGACTCTGATTTGTTTTTTAAGGGCTAGGTTTTGTGAGACTGTAACTGCTTGTAGAAATTCATTGAACAGAAAATGAGTATAACATGTTGGGAAAGAGCATAGATTTTTTTTTATCAAAGCAATCCTGATTTAAAATTCCAGATCCCCTCTTACTGTTTATACATTTTGGGAAAAAATTACTTGACCAATTTGTTTCACTCCCCCTTGTCCAAAATGATAATTAAAAAATACCTACTTCACTGAGTTGCGGTAGAGATTAAATGTGTTACTAGATATAAAGTAGCCTGGCATAGAGCGTACACTGTATGTTAGCTATTATTAATGTAATATTAAAATATTCTTTCCTCAAGATGATATTAATATGCTGTGTTCTCAGGGAATCTGAAGTGCAAACTTTATTAAATTTCATCTTTCACTCTATGTCTCTGTTTATGTCTAAGAATATTTGGAAATCAAACCGGTCGATCCCAACTAATTTACTTCTATGTGCTAGAACATGGGAATATTATCTAATTTGATTTCTGTTTTATGTCGCCTGATTCTTTTTCATGAATCTCCCTCCAGCCAAATTGAATAAGGAAATTGTTAAGTGGCAAATACTTTAGTGAGTTTAGTAAAAGAAACACATAACTGTGGATATCTGGGGAGAACAGCTTGTATTTGCCAGCAAACTAGCCAGAAGGCACATTTAACAATTTTTTCAATCCTTTCACATTTGACAAGTAAAGAATACCCACTGTTTCATGTTTTTCCAAAAGAAGGGTTGTCCACTTTTATTCACTCTTTCCCATAGCTATCTAAACACCTGAGCAGTAACTATTTTCTCATCTTTCTGCCCTGCTTGAGCTACTCATCAGTATCTATTTTTTGTTCTCTCCTATTTTGGAGGACAGATGTCCTTGATTTGAGTAGACTAGTGCTGATTCCCCATATCAAAGGCTCTTTCACTATCTATGGTCTTCAAAGACAATTCAAAGTAACCTTTCATCCCTCTTCCTTGTGGACCATCATTAATGAAACTTGCATTTTTAATGTTACAGTCCTGCTGACCACCACATCTGAAACTGCAAGAATGACAGTGCATGCAAAACTCTATCCTACTGTGCTTTTGCTCCTGCCTTGTGAAATTGAGATCTAGTGCAAAAAGTCATGGAGTTTTGATGCTTCACTTTGAATGGAAGCTTTGTTGTTTTGGCACCAGCAATGAAAAACCTAGGGAGAATTGTTAGTTTGCAAAGTTGGATAATACCAAAATGTTAAAAAAAAAAAAAAAAGAAAGTAAAAGTAAAGTGGAAAATATATGTCATGAAATGCTGCAAACCAGGAATCATGGAGTTGCCCCTTGCTGTGAATACATGATGGAAAGCTTTCAGGACTTCATTTGGTTAACCTCAGAAATCTAGATGTGTTGAGCTCAACTTACATTATTCAGGGTATTCTTTATAAGATCATTTTACTAATCAATTAGTTGCTTGCAATGCATCGGTAAACCTGTTGTACATGGTCTACTTAGAAGATATCTTTGGAATTAGGTTTATGCTCTCATAAAGACCTTTCAAAAGCCCCCAACCAAAAAGATGATCTCATTTAGATAAGTGCATGTTATCACTGGTTATATCAACCAACAAATAAGAATTCGTCTGTGAATTCATCTATGTTTTGAAGATTGAGAGAAGTAATTTTGGAAATAGGATGAATTTTCAACATCAGGTACCTAGTAAATGTAGACAATAATATAGAAAGCTATTTAAAAAGATACCATAATTGCTTTCTACAAACGAGGATGACAGACAAAATCATTCAAAGGATGGATGAAAAGAGACATACAATTTTCTACATATGGGGAGATTTTCAGGCCATACCAATTCATACTTCCCAATAAACATAAACAAGCCCATACTAGGTTTAAGGTGGTCTTTTATGGTAATGAGAAGCAGAATATCATAGAAGTTAAGAGCAAAACTAAAGTAAAAACAACATTCAATAGCAATAGTGCCACGTTTTGTTTCCATTCAATTAATAAATTCTATTATGAATGCACCACATTCAGACATTATGCTAGGCACTTACCATGCAACAATGAATTTCTAAAAATATCTGCACCTAAAGAATGTACATTCCACTATGATACTGGGTAAATTACCTAAACACTGCAAGTCATCTAATATGTAAGATAGAAGTAATAAGAGTACCCCATCTGGTGGTTGAAAATAAAATAGATTATTCCCTTGCCCATAGTCAATGATCAATGTTATCTGTCACCATTGTTGTTGCTACAATCATCATTATCATTGGAATCCTAGATAAATAATATTATTATATTTGTCCTCTACTATCATAAACAGCACAAATCTTAATGATTACATTTGTACAAAATGATTAAAGGGATTTACATCTTTTACAAAATGGTTGTAAAGGGCAAATGTTATTAACTTTTTCCATCATAGCACACAAGACCATTTCTAAATATGATTTCTGGATGACTAATATAAATAACTAAACTGTATACACTTATTAATGTTCTTTCAGAGTAGACTATACCAATAAAATGAAGAAGATAAATAAATATGTATATAAATATTTGTGATCACAACTTTTTAGATTGGTCTATAATTTGATGATGTAGTTTGTCCCTTATTTTTCCTAAAGTAATTGTGTTCTTTTAGAATGGAAAACCATCCGCCATTCTCCATCACCCCAATTGTGTAGCTAATTCTATCAAGATATTTCAATTTTTATATATTCTGCACTATCTTAGTACAAGGATGCAAAGTTCATTTAGGCATAGTTTCATCCTCGACATAGAAATAGTACAGTTTGTGAATATATTTTGTTGATTCAATTATGACAGAAATTATTAACTAAAAAGTATCTATTCTGCCACCCTATCTATATCTCCTTGCATGCCAGCCACTGTAAGAGCCAGATAAATCACCCAACACAGCTTCCTGAATTTCAAGTCTAGGTGGAGGCTAGTTTGTTTTTCCATATCTGCTTAGAGTCCTCTTCCTCAATGGCTTGCTTTATGGCTAGTCTTATATGGTTTAACAGCATAACTCCCTCTCTTTGTTAAGTGTGATTTATTGAATTATTTTAGATTCTAAGACCTGGGTCTGGTTTTGTACATTTTTATGTAACTGTATAAGAGACTGGCTTTTTACCATACACTAGCCCTGGATATTTGAGCATTTGCAAGAAGATGGAGAGTAAACAACAAAACTATAAAAGTCTAGGGAATTATAGGGGATAGTTGATTCACATCTTGCATAAAAGTTAGGTTTTTGGTCAGCACCTGAAACAAGAGTTATATTTAAAATGAAGCCAAAGGGAGACAGGCATTACATCACAATGAATTAAATACAGCAGCTGTTTCTTCCAGCATTGGAACATATGCAAGAGTAGATGAGTGAATTTGCTAGTAGTAATATTTATTGTGTTAAAAAATAACACCATCAATATCTCTGTGCCACACATTTTTAAGCACATATTAATCCATATGATTTTCCAGTAATTGTAAGAAATAGTTACTTCTCCAATTTTATAAATGAGGCAATTTAGGCATGAGTGGTTACATGGAAGAGAGATAGTATGCATGTAGCACATTATCTATGTATATGGAGGCTTTAAATAAAAGCAAAGGAATTGATGCTTATAAAATGTTATCAGATTCATCTAAATCTCCCATAACTGGGAGAGAGTTAACTCTTGTAACTGTTAGTTAAGTGCAAGCTCTCTGGAATAAGCTTTCCTGGGTACCAATTTTTATTCCTCCACCTGCTCTGTTGAATCTTAAGTTATTTGACTGCTCATATCCGTTTTTCTCATCTGAATATAGTGTTTTGAGAAATCAATTCATATAAAGCAGTTAAAATTATGCTTGGCGGTTAATAAGCATTCAATAAATGATATCTGCTCTTGTTAATATTTATTCGTGTGTACTATTAATTCTTCCTTTTCCTATCTTCAAATGGTATGCCATTCTCCTCTTTTTATATCCTAAAGTATTTCCACTATTCCTTACTCAAAGGAATGAATATTCATCTCAGTTACAGGCACATCTTTGCCTGTCTCTGTCATTTATTGATTATTTAGATACTATCAGTTACCTTAAAGTTGAAAGTAAAAACTCATTTGTGTCCATGGAATAGGCAATTAATTAGCCCTTCTGCCCTTCTTTGAGCTCCTGTCCTCTCTCACACCTTTCAGCCCTGAACTTGAAGGTGTGTGGATTTATGCTTGTCAGAGTGGCTCTCATTTTTAATTGAAGATTCTGGTATTTTCTCCCACAGAAGTATCCATTAAACAGATGTCCACAGCCTTTCTACCTTCCAATAAATAGTTGAATTCTCTTATTTCCTTGTGTCCCTTCTCCTGTATATTTGTTTACATACAAACTTATAGTTACATTTTAATTTCAATTTTCAACTGTTTTGCTCTAATTTAATTGGTTCTGAGGAGGAATACAGAAAGATGTGTGTGCTCATTTCTCATTCTTATAGTTCATCTTTGCCTTTCTACAATTGTTTATGATACAATAAAGTTATCTATCAAGTAGTAACATCAAAGAAGTTTTCAGAAGTAAATTATGGGTTTAAACTTTTAAAATTTAATTTATTGAAAGGTTTTAAAAACGTTTTATATTTTACATAAATAATGTGAATGGGAAATTTATAGAATCCTATTTGAGTAGAGTCTTTTTGGTTGTCAGTAATATATAGAAATGTTTTAATGTAAGCAATAGATAATATTACCATAGAGATGTTCTTTAGGTTTTTTACTCCTTTAAAAATGGCTTATACTCTCCTCTAAGTGTATGCATGTGTGTATATGAATATGTATGTATGTATATATATGATGCATATATGCATGTATATCTCTCAGTATATCTCTTAGGATATTTTACGATTCTACAATAGAAAGCAAATATCCTAATAGAAAAAAAAAACTATAGAATTTCTTATGTCGAATGTATGTCTTTTTCTGTATTTTGTAGAAAACATCTTTATCTCTAATGCTCTGGGCTACAAATGTCAGCTTATAATAAAGCAACTATAAATAACCAAAGAAATCTGTATCTGTTTATAGCCATGCATAGGTGATTTTGATCACAGAATATATGTCGACAATAGGAGATGGAGCTGGAAATATATATCTGAGAGGCAGATTAGGTCAGTATGATCTAATTCTGTAGATATTTTGCAATTAAAATTATTAATGATTTTTAACATTAAGATTATAAAGCTCATTTAAAATATAATCATTTTAATATAATGTTCCCTTGAAAACACTATGACATTCTTAACGTTTATGCATGGGAAAAAATAGCAGATAGGGCACTTTTGTGTGAAAAGTATGTTTTTGTTACTTCTATTGCAGAAAATGGAAGAGAAGTGTTTCAATCAGCCGACTAACTAAAAAGTGAGACCGAGGTCATCAGTTGAAATAAAACAGCTATGTCTCCAAAAGCAAAATATATCCTTCAATAAACTACTTCTCAAAATGAACATGGCTTATTTAGCGCTAGAGAATAGAAGTATTAAACACAAATGCTCCCATCTGTGTATGTTTCCAAGTATAACACAAAATAGATGTGTTTTGTGTCTGTTCTTCAGTTTCCATTCTTTTGAGCAGTTTGCCTCATATTCTTAAGCAGTGCAGAGTTAGTTGTTAAATTCTAGAGAGCAGGCTGTGTTTGAGAGATCTTAGAATTCTGAACTTCACTCAGTATGGCTAAAAACATTCTCTGACTTATCTCTCTCCCTTGCATGTTTCATTATATTCTCATGCTAATTTGGGATTGGATATACACAAGTGTAAAAGAGATGAATATTTACTGAACCAATGGTTGTTTGCTACAATGCAGGCCACTTGTTTTTAACCATCATCTCTCTTTTCTTATTCACACAGCAACATATTTCTGAACTTTTACAAATCAAATGGTTCTTATTTATCCTTGATAAACATTAAATAACTGAGTTCAGTCATCAGCTTCTATTTCCTTTTATGAGAATTAAGTTTGTGGAGTTTAAGGGAACAGCATCTCAAAGGTGTGCATATATCCAAATAGTTGAAATGAAAGCAGAGTATTAAGTATTCATTCTAATGTCTTTGTACTAGTCCATACCCATAACTGACATGCTTTTATCATTTTGTAAAGGCTCAGATTTCTAGAACAAAATATAAACAAAATGAACCATTATATGAAGACCCTTTACAGCTCATCACTTGATTTCCTTCATTTGTGATTTCACAATGTATATTATTTAAAGTGGAGTTGTTGGAGTATATAGTAACTCAAAGTATAAACAACCTAAATCAAACTGGCTTTTTTAGGTGTTCTCCTCACCATGAATCCTATTACTTCAGTAGCTAGAAGTTCCCATGATCTATGTGGTAAATAGAACAGTGTTGAAAAAATAGCTCCAATGTATATCAAAATTATAATTATCACAAGGGTTAATTTCCATTTCAGCTATTAACAATAATTTTTATTCATATAACACAACTGCTAACAAATTCTAGGCAATATGCCAAACTTAGGGACTCAGATGTAAAAGATATAGGCCCTTCCCCCAATATATGGAATTTGTTAACATGTGTGGATTTTGAATTTCTAGTCCTCTTAGAAGAATAGTCTCCAAGTATTTCATATGGCTAAGTCCTCTGAGAAAAGTGGGGCATTTATTTCATCAAGACCATAATACAGGTCTTTCTTTATAGGATTCCTCTGAATCGTTAAAGCAACTCTAGACCTGACTTTACTTTTTAGAATGGGTGATAAGGCTATTTTTCTTTAAAAAAGGCAATTAAAATTTATTTTGAGAAAGATTTTTTTAGTGAAAAAAGTTCACAGCATACAGTTTAAACTTTCATCAGATTATGACATACATTTTCAGACATATTTATAATTACATGATCCATGAAAATAAACTTAAGAAACATTAAGACAATCTGTAAACATGTTTGTTAACTATACGTATATTTGAGATCTTCTAATTTTTTTCTTATCTGCGAAATATAACAGTTTTGATTAATACATGTATGGATGGATAAACAGAAGGTTTTGTAAGTTAAATCTGTTTTAAATTCTGTTTCTGTTATGCAATAATGATCTTGAAAATCTAATCCATTTGTTCTAAAATAAATTATGTTCTCTGTTATCTGTCAATAAAAGATCATCATTAAGCAGTTTGAAAAATATTTAAAACCATAAACTATTCTATTTACAAAATAATGTATCTAAAACACTTAATAGCTCCTATTTATGGATATGTATTGCATACGTGTAGATAGAAGACACTCACACAAAAACTTACTTTCTTGTATTACAAGAGTTTGAAGGAATTTGAAACAAATACTGAATGACGACTAAAAATTACGAGATGGGAGATTCACTTCTGGATATGGTGGTAAAGCTTTTTTATTATTAACTCTCCAACAGATAAAAATCTGGAAAAATATTTTTTTAAAAAGTATTTACAGCAATTGAAAAATGAACACATGCAGGGGAAAATGGGAAGGTGATCAAAATATTAAAAAGGGAAATAGCAGTGGGTGATACTTGTGTTTGTGAGGGTCCGTCTTCCTTCTAAAAGCACTTTTTACTCTACAAGACATGAGGTTGGTAAAACACAACAAGAAAGTTTCAATTTAACCAGCTTTAGGGGTCAGAGGAGAGAGTCCAGGAGTGCCAGAGTGGCAGGAAAATGAGGTGAAGTCTTATAAAAGAGGGAGTTATGCAGCGGGGAAACCCCAAAATCTGCCATTTCCCTCCCAAAGCTTGGCTAGTTTTTGAACTTTACATGTGTGGGGAAGACTTCAACAAGTCCAGCGAAAGCAAGAGCTGAGAAGTTGGAAACACTGTGGACTGAAGAGTTCACTTGCTGCCTACTGCAGAGGAAACAGTTTGGAATTTGAGACTAGTCAAGGAGACTACTTGTTAAAACAAAAATCAATATTCTTTAAATGACATGTTTATTGAGAGGATTCTGTGATTTTTACATTTATTATTATGGTGTACCACATTTATTAATTTACATATGTTGAACCATCTTTGTATAACAATGATAACTCCCAATTGATTATGATATATGATTAATCTTCTACTGAAGTAGTTTTACCAATATTGTTTTGAGAATTTTTGCACCTATATGCATCAGAGATACTGGTGTGTAGTTTTCTCTTCTTATAGCCTCATTATCTGGCTTTGGAATCAGGGTCATTCTGACTGTATATAATAAGTTTGGAGTGTTCCATCCTCTTCATATTTTGGAAGAGTTTGAGATGGATTGACATCAATTCTTCCTTAAATGTACTGTAGAAATCAGCAGTGAAACCCTCCAGTCCTGTGCTTTTTTGTTTTGTTGGAAAGATTTTGGTTACTGATTCAGTCTCCTTACTCATTATTGATCTGTTCAAATTTCCTATTTGCTAAATATTTTTTTTCTAGTAGGTTATATGTTCTTAAGAGTTTATTTATTTCTTCTATGTCATCTGATTTGTTGGTGTTCCTAGCAGGCTTTTGTGTTCCTTTGTATGTCTGTGATGTGAGTTGTAATGTCTCCTCTTCAATTTCTAATTTTCCTTACTTGAATCTTCTCTCTTTTTTCCTTGTTTAATGTAGCTAAAGTTTTGTCTAATATATTTATCTTTCAAAAACCAAATCTTAGTTTCAATGGTTTTTCTTCTATTATATTTCTAGGCTCTATTTTATTTATTTCTGCTCTAATATTTATTGTATTTTTCCTGCTGTTAACTTTGGACTTAGATTGTTCTTAATTTTCTAATTCCTTTACATATAATCTTAAGCTGTTTATCTGCTTTCTTTTTATTAATGTATGCACAAGTTTTGCTATAAATTTTCCTCTTTGAATTGCTTTTACTGCACTCATAATGTTTGGAATGTTGTTTTATTTTCAATAGTCTCAAGATCCTTTATTATTTTCCCTTTTATTTCTTCTTTGACCCGTTGGTTGTTGAGAAATGTGTTGTTTAATTTCGCCGTATTTCTGAATACTTCCATTTTCTTCCTGTAATTGATTTCTCGTTTCATACCATAGTATTTAGAAAAGACACTTGATATTATTTCAATCTTCTTATATTTGTCAAGGCTTGTCTTGTAGTTCAACATTTGATCTCTCCTGGAGAATGCTCCATGTGTGCTTGAGAAGAGTGTGTTTTCTGCTGATTTTGTAAATGTCCGTTAGGTCCATTTTGTCTATAGTGTTATTCAGATCTGATGTTTCTCTATTAACTTTATGTCTGGGTGTTATATTCGATATTGAGAGCAGGTCCTTTTAGTTTCCCCTATCTGCATGTGCCTGTTTTCCTCAAGATTTAAGAAGTTTTCACCTACTATTATATTAAATAAGTGTTCAGCCCCTTTTATTCTTTCTTCTCCATCTGGAACTTTTATGATATGAATGTTTGTTTCCTTGATGTTGTCCCATGATTCATTTTGTATTTTTTCCATTATTGGCATACTTGTTACTGGAGGCTTAAGCATGTGTGGATTCTGTCTGTTCCCTGGATGGATGGGGCTGCTTCCAGTACCTTATTCAATAGGATGGCACCAGGACAAAGATCTACTTTAGGGTCCACAGTTGGGTCCTCAAACAACAGGTTTATTGTCAGATGTGAAGATGGGTGGTTCTTGCCATGTCCCTGGGACAACTTCCTGGTCACTGTATGGACTCCTAGGTAGGCAAGACTTGCCCTGGACTTTGGCTTAAGGGGCCTGAAACCAAAACCCAGTGCTATTTCAGGATCTACTGCCAGTATCAAGGTCTGTAGACCTAGTGCTCAAGGTATAGATGGCCATGTCTCCCTCTAGATCCCTTAGTTGACTAGTCTAGTCAACTTGTAGTCCCTAAACCTTGCTAGAGGGGCTGGAGCCAAGTATAAGAACGTTTTTTTGATCTCCTGGTGTGCAGATGTGAGCATTTCTTGCTGGGTCTCTATGACAGCAAGCCGGTTTGTGGATGATGGCTGATAGGGGCTGGTACTGAGTATAGGGCCCTTTCGGGGTCTTTGGGGACCTAGCATTCCCTGCTAGGTCTCTTGCTCAGCAAAGCTGCTTATGGGTTGTGTCTGGGAGCGGCTGGAATGGGGTAAAGGGCTTGTACACGAGACACACGAGAGTGTCTTCCCTTGATTTTCAACCCTCAGGACTCCTGACAGATTGTAGCCATGTGGGGCCTGGAACAAAGTATAGGTCCTTTTTAGGATCTCCAGGGATGTAGATGGGAGTGTCTCCTGTTAGGTAACTGTGCCAACAAGACTGTTGGCAGACTGTGGACTGGGATGGGATGGAGCTCAGTGACAGGGTTCTTTCAGGATTTATAGTTTGATTGAGCTCAGTGGGTTTACTTCCAGAGGCTTCTGAACCATGGAAGAGAGTCTTGGACTGATCCTGGGTTTCACTTTCCTACCTGAGTCCTGAAGTTTCCCCAAAGGCACTTTTGTCTGTGGAGGGATGCCAAATTCTAGCTGAGAGGGGATAAGGTGCGGGGGGGTGGGGGGTGAATTATTTGCCCATTTTGCTGATGTCACTCAAGAGACTCACTTTAGATTTAAGACACATATAGGCTGAAAGTGAAGGCAGGGCTGTGGGGGAGAAATAGATTTCATTCAAATGGTAACCAAAAGAGAACAGGAGTGGCTATACTTATCGTAGACAAAATAGACTTTAAGTCAACAATTGTCACAAGAGACAAGAAGGACATTATATAATGAAAAAAGAATCAATCAACAGGAAGATATAACAGTTATAAATATATATGAACTCAGCATCAAAGCACCTAAATATATATAAAAAAAAAATCATTGGCTGATCTGAAGGGAGAAATAGACAGCAATAAAATAATAGCAGGAGACTTCAAAACTCTGTTCTCTATAATAGATAAATCATCCAGATAGAAAATCAGTAAGGGAACAGCAGTCTTGACTAACACCTTAGAACAAGTGGACCTAACAGATATATACATAACTCCATGTAATGGGAGGAAAATACTAGTTCTTCTCAAGTGCACATAAAATAGTCTCCAGTATAAATCTCATGCTGGGTTGGAAAACAAGTCTTAACACATTTAAAAGAAATTTTTAATGTTTATTTATTTTTGAGAGAGAGAGAGAGAGAGAGAGAGAGAGAGCACAAGTGGGGGATGGACAGAGAGAGAGGGAGACACAGAATCTGAAGCAAGCTCCAGGCTCTGAGCTGTCAACACAGAACCCGATACGGGGCTTGAATTCACAGACTGTGAGGTCTTGATCTGAGCTGAAGTTGGACGCTTAACCAACTGAGCCACCCAGGCACCCCTTAACACATTTAACAAGACTGAAATCACTCCAAGTATCTTTTCCAACATGGAAACTGAACAACATACTCCTAAACAACTATTGGGCCAAATAAGAAATCAAGTTGGAAGTCAGAAAAAAAACTTGAGACAAATGAAAACGAAAACACAACATACTAAAACTTACGGGATGTGGCAAAAGCAGTACAAGAAGGAAAAAAAAATTAAAAATTGATGAGATAATTGTCATTTTTTTGAAAAAAACAGACAAATTTTAGCTAGACTAAGGAAAAAGAGAGAAACTAAAATTTAAAAAATCATAAATGAAAGAGGAGACATTGCAACTGATCCATAGAAATAAAAAGAATATAAAGGACTCTAATAAACAAATATACCAACAAATGGGACAACTTAGAAGTGGATAAATTCATAGAAGCATACAACCTCTCAATTCAGAGTCAAAAAGAAATTGAAAGCCTGAACAGAGCAATAACAAATAAGAAGACTGAATCAGTAATCAAAAAAAAAAAAACAAAAAAAAAAACAAACCCAACAAAGAAAAGTTTACTACTACATTGCTTCATGGTCAAATTCTACTGACAAAAAAAAAAAAAAAAAAAAAAAATTTAATACAAACTCTTAAACTCTCCTCACAAATATAAGAGGGAATACTTCCAACTCATCTATGAAGTCAGCATCACCCTAATACCAAGGCCTAACAAAGTGACCACAACAAAAGAAAATATAAGACTACACTCTGTTATCAGTGATGAACATATATACAAAAATTCTCAACAAAATACTAGCAAACAGAATCCAAAATCACATTAAAAGAATCATATACCATGACTAAGTAGGTTAATCCCTAGGTATAAGTGTGATAAATCAATGTGATACACATGAAGGATAAAAATCATGTAATTATATCAACAAATGCAAAAAAAAATCGACAAAGTTCCATTTACCTTTTCATGATAAAAATGCTCAATAAATTAGCTATATTTGGAACTCATCTCATATAATAAAGTGAAAAACCCACCGCTAACATCACACTCAATAGTGAAAACCAAAAAATTTCCTCTAAGTTCCAGAACAAGACAGGATGCCCAGTTTTGCCTGTCTTATTCAGTATAGCACTAGAAGTCTCAGCCACATTAATTAAGCAAAAAAAGAAATCAAAGGCATTCAAATTAAAAAAGAGGTAAAACTATTATCTTTTTGCAGATGACATGATCTTATATGTAGAAAATACTAAAGACTACACATACACCTACATACACATATACACACAGAGAACTAATGTATGAATTCAGAGGTTATAAGATATAAAATCAACATAGAAAGTAAGTTACATTTCTATACTCCAACAATGACCTATCCATAAAGAAATAAAGAAACAATTTCCACTCACAATAGCATCAAAAAGACTAAGATGCTTAGGAGTTAACTAAACCAAGGAGGTGGAATCCTATACATTCAAAAGCACACATACTTACCAAAGATTTTCAGAGAGACTGAAATAAATGGAAAGATATCCTGTGTTCATAGATTGGAAGAATTCATATTGTTAAAATGTCCATACTCTCCAAAGCAAACTACAAGTTCAATACAACCTTTATCAAAATTCCATTGGTATTTTATAGAAATAGAAAAAAATAATTCTAAAATTAATTTGGAACCATAAACACAAACAAACAAACACGTCTGACTAGCCAAAGCGATTTTGAGCAAGAAAAAAGCTGGAGCTATCAGAATCCCTGACTTCAAAACATACTGCAACGAGGGGCACCTGGGTGGCTCAGTCAGTTAAGTGCCCAACTCTTGATTTCTGCCCAGGTCATGATTTCATGCTTCAAAGCCTCAAGCTGTGCATTGGGCTCTTGGCTGTGCAGACAGCACGGAACTCACTTGGGACTCTCTCCCTCTCTCTCTCTGTTCCTCCTCTGCTCTCTCTCTCTCTCAAAAATAAAATAATAAATTAAAGAAAACATACTGCAAAGATACAGTAATCAAAATAGCATGGTATTGGCATAAAATCAGATCTATAGATCAATGGAACAGAATAGAGAGCCCATAAATAACTCACACATTTGTTAACTGATCTTCAACAAGGGTGCCTAGATTACACAATGGGGGAAAGACAGGTTCTTTAATAAGTGGTACTAGGAAAAATAGATATTTACATGCAAAATAATGAAATTAGTTACTTATCTCCCAACATATACAAAAATCAATTCAATTTGGATCAAAGACTTAAATGTAAAATCTGAAACAAAAAATTCTTAGAATAAAACAGGGGAGAAACTTCTAGATATTGGAGAGGGCAATGATTTCTTGGATGTGACACCCATAGTACAGTTTACAAAAGAAAAATTGACAAATGAGATCACATAAAACTAAAGCTTTTACACGACAAAAGAATAATCAACAGAGTGAAAGGCAGAATGTGAGCTAGCAGGAAACATTTGGAGACCATAAATCTGATAAAGGTTAATGTCCAAACTATGTAAGCATCTCAAACAACTCAATAGCAAGAAATAAATAACCCAATTTAAAATGAGCAAAGGACCTGAATAGACATTTTTCTAAAGAAGACATACAAATGGACAAAAGGTACATGAAAAAGTGCTCAACATCAATAATCGTAAAGGGAATGCAAATCAACACCACAATTAGATGTCATCTCACCCCTGTTAGGAAGGCTAATTTCAAAACAATAAAAATAAAAAAGAATAAATATTGGCAAAAGTATGGAGAAAAACCCTGTATACTATTGACAAGAATGTGAATTACTATAGCCAGTATGAAAAACAGTATTGAGGTTTCTCAAAAAATTATAATTAAAATTACTATGATCCAGCAATCCCACTTATAGGCATATATTCAAAGGAAAAAATCTATATCTCAAACATATATCTGTACTTCCACGTTCACTATAACAATATTCACTGTAGTCAACATATAGAAACAATCCAGATAGTCATTGACGAATAAATGGTTAAAGAGCATCTGGTATATATAAATAATGGAATAGTATATAGACTTTAAGAAGGAGGAAATCCTGTTAATTGAGACAACATGAATGAACCTTGAGGAAATTACACTAAGTGAAATAAATCACACACAGGAGGACAAATACTGCATGATCTCACTTACACGTGTACTCGAAAATAGTCAAACATAGAAAAGCAGAGAACAGACTGGTGGTTGTCAGGGACGAGCGGCAATGGGATAATGGAAAGTTTTGGTCAAATAGCAAAAAGTTTCAGTTATGCACAATTTCTGGAGGTCTGCTGTACAGTATAAGACCTATAATTAATAATCCTTGTTGCATACTTAAAAATTTGCTAAGAGGGTAAATCTTACATTAAGTGTTCTTACCACAAATGAAAACAAAACAATATGAAAAACAACAAAAAAGGGACAGGATAAAAATTTTTGAGATAATGGACAAATTTATATTGTATATAGTTTCATAGTATATACTTATATCCAAATACATCAAGTTGTATACATACTTATAATTTTGTTATATCAATCATACCTCAATACAGAGGATTAAAAAACTTTTCCTTATTAACAACACTATCTAAAGATTATAGGTAATCCATAGACTAGCATAAATTATTTTGTAATATATATATTATAACATAAATGAAAATCAACACTTGTCTAGAATGTGTATTTAAAATTTTTACAACTCAATAGTAAAAATTATCAAATGGGCAAAATATTTGTACTGATTTCCACTTTTTAAAAAAATTTTTTTTTAACGTTTTATTTATTTTTGAGACAGAGAGAGACAGAGCATGAACGGCGGAGGGGCAGAGAGAGAGGGAGACACAGAATCGGAAGCAGGCTCCAGGCTCTGAGCCATCAGCCCAGAGCCCGACGCGGGGCTCGAACTCAGGGACCGCGAGATCGTGACCTGAGCCGAAGTCGGACGCCCAACCGACTGAGCCACCCAGGCGCCCCTGTACTGAAGGTATGCAGAAATTCAGCAACCCACACAAAAAGTGTTTAGCATGACTCTAATCACCAGGAGAATGAAAGTTAATCCTCTGTGAGGTACCACTAATCTTCTACTAGAATGGTTATAATTTAAAAGATTGACTGCAGCAAGAATGGTGAGGTTATGAAATACCAATGATCTAAAACATTGCTAATAAGAAGGTAAAGTGGCATATTGGAAAAGTTAGTTACTTTAAAGTTGAACAAATAGTGACCAAATGACCAAGTAGTTTCATTCACAGAGATGCTTCATTGTCCATGTGGACAATGGCTAGCACTAGAATGAATATAACAACTGTATTTGTAAGAGTCTCACACTGGAAACAACCAAAAGCAATCAACAGAAGATTTGGTAGTGCAATCATAGTATAGTCATACTCAGCAATAAAATAAACAACTAATCTACTAATATATGTAACAAGTTCAATAAATCACACGGTAAAAAAAAAAAAATTAGACATAAAAGAGTACCTGCAGTATGTTTCTTAGAGGTAATGGAGATAATCTAGTTCTCGGACATTGTGGTAGTTCAAAGGGTTCATTTTACTACATTTCACAACTTTCATATGTGTATCTCACACTTTTTAATGAATCACATACATATATACACCAGAAAATAGGGCATGAGAAGAAATTAGATGAAACAATTGCTGGATCTGTAATTTGAAGCTTCGTTTTAAATTTGAAGCTTCCTTTTAATGACCTGTTTACCACAGCAAAGAGCCACTCTGTTACCACAGTAGTATAAAATAAACACAGAGAGAAAATGAGTAAATAATTTCAAATTACAGATTATAGAGAGGAGTGACATTTTTGCCCAGATGTAGCAATATTCTGAAGCCTGGAAAGTCACTTCTCAACACCACAGCTAAGAAGTTTCTTTCTTGAGACAGCACATTAGTTTCTAAATGAAATGGTTTTACATTTTCAAATTTTTAATATTCTTTCATTAGCTTACATTTTGTTTCCAGTGCCTCAGTTTTGGTTTTAACCGTAAAAATCATTCGTATTTGATTTTACATTCATCATTCATTACCATTCTGCTTTGCGGAGCAGCTCATAATGGTAGTGAAAGAAGGGGACTTTTACTCTATAACTTGCCTAAATAAACTGATAAAGACCCATGAAGTTACTGGCTAATTTATGTTACTGAAAATACTAGAGCAATGGCAAGTTGTTGTGACCTGGAAACAAACCTGGAATTAATCTACTAATATCAATATTTTATATTGATGCTTTTATGTAATCATTGTAAATCTATGTGTTAAGACTCTATCAAGCCCATTTTGCACTCTGAAGAAACAGAAATTAAGACATTTTAAATAACTTGCCCCAGGTCACAGTTTTACTTAGTGATAGATCTGGGACTCAATCTGTCCCAAACCAAACAATATTCCTGTGCTCTACCAATATCCTCATTGCCCCCAAATTCTGTGTGACAGTAAAGAATTTTAGGGCACCTGGGTGACTCAGTCGGTTGAGCAAACAACTCTTGAGTTTTGCTCAGGTCATGATCTCATGGTGGTGGGACTGAACTCTATGTTGGGCTCTGCCCTGGGCTTGGGGCCAGGTTGGGATTCCCTCTCCCTCTCCTGTGCCCCTCCTCCACTTGTGTGTGCAAATGCAAGTGTGAACATTGTCACTAAAGCATAAAAAATTAAATAAAAACCACAGAAAAAAATAATTTTGACAGGTGTTCAGTGACAGAGAGCTAGTCTGTCCTAAGTACCTGGGAGACTGTTGCCACTGTCCACACATCAGCTTGAGTCTCACTTCTGACCTAGACAAGTTCTATTACACAAATACACATGGATAATGAGTTGAGTTGTAACATATTAACTATGTCTTTAAATTTTGGAATTTTCTTTCTTTCTTTTTTTAATGTTTATTTATTTTTGAGAGACAGAGAGAGACAGAGAGAGAGAGACAGAGTGCAAGCAAGGGAGGGGCCAAGAGAGGGAGACACAGAATCTGAAGCAGGCTCCAGGCTCTGAGCTGTCAGCATAGGGCCTGACGCGGGGCTGGAACTCACAAACCTTGAGATCATGACCTGATCCGAAGTCAGCCGTTTAGCTGACTGAGCTACCCAGGTGCCCTGGAATTTTCTTCTCCTTTTAAGATTTTCATAAATTTTTGCTTTCCTAAATTTAATAGTTGTAAAGAATTAAATTTATTAATTAAATTAATACATGAAGGAACCACAGTACTCAGAGGAATAGTGTTTTTTACTAGTTAGAATATGACCACAACAGATGGAACTGATGGTTGAAACCTGCAAATAGAGTGGCAATCATTTTGCTTTGTAAGATCCCTTTCTAGACCAGTTTTCCTTACATTATTAAAAAAAATACTTACTTGAAGTAGTGCTATATAAAATTCAGATCTAGACAGATCCCATAATGATTCTGATTTGACATCAAAGTATCAGAGAGCTTTGTCATTTCAAGTCATCATCATATCAGAAACAGTCTACCACCAGCATGACTGTGCTAAGTGACAAATGACAAAACCTCCTGCTTAGGTGATGACGTGGAAAATATGTAGTTAATAATTTGAGAAACATTTATTAGGACTTCCTGTCTGTCAGGTACTGCTTTAATGCAGAAGAATTTTGTCTAGTTTGCTACTTAAAATTGTCAATAGACAAATTTCTTGTTGTTCAAGACTAAAAATATTTTAAATAATTAAAAACATCTATAAAAACAAAAAACAGATGAATAATATTTTGCTAAATAAACTTAATAGCAAGATGTCTAAAATACTCCAAGTATAAATAACAGGGAAAAAGAGGGTGCCTGGGTGGCTCAGTCTGTTAAGTGCCCAACTCTTGGTTTCCAATCAGGTCATGATCTCACGGTTCGTGGGTTTGAGTTCCACATCAGGTGCTCTGCTGACAGTGCAGAGCCTGCTGGGGATTCTCTGTCTCTCCCCTTCTCTCCACCCCTCCTCCTAGCTCTATCTCTCTCTTAAAAATAATCATAATTTTTTTTTAAATAACAGGGAAAAAGAAAAAAAATTAGAAACATTGAAATGGTCAGACTAAGCAAGAAAAGTGGGAAAATATCAGAGATATCAGTGATTGCACCATAAGGAAAATGGAGGGGCGCCTGGGTGGCTCAGTGGGTTAAGCGTCCCACTTTGTCTCAGGTCCCATCTTACAGTTTATGAGTTGGAGCACCGTGGTGGGGTTCTGTGCTGACAGCTCAGAGCCTGGGGCCTGCTTCAGATTCTGTGTCTCCCTTTCTCTCTCTGCCCCTCCCCTCCCAACAATAAATAAACATTGAAAAAAAAAGTGGAATAAAGTACCAAGAGTAGACAATAAAAAAGTACACTAGTTGCATTCTACTCCTGCTTATTCATTCACTATTTCTTATCTTAATGTGTGACAACCGCCATCACATTTATATGCCCTTATTCATGATCACATTTTAAAATATAGGTGTACAGACACTTTGCAATTAATAATATCGTATATTGGGGCACCTAGATGGCTCAGTCGGTTAAGCATCCCACTTTGGCTCAGGTCATGATCTCATGGTTTGTGAAATGGACCCCCGAGTCGGGCTCTGTGCTGACAGCTCAGAGCCTGGGGCCTGCTTCGGATTCTGTGTCTCCCTCTCTCTCCCTCTGCCCCTTCCCCGCTCTCATTCTGTCTCTAAGATAAATAAATATTAAAAAAATAATAAAAATAAATAATATCACATATTTATCTAGTTCTTACTAGGCATTGTTATAACCACTTTATAAGCATTAATATTTTTCTACTTAATAATCCTAAGAATATGTTTTTAAAGTTCAGGGTGTGTGTGTGTGTGTGTGTGTGTGTGTGTGTAACAAATATGTACTTATATTCAGAGTAAAAAATATGCTCATATATAGTCTATAGCCAAATATGGAAACAACCTTTTTTGGTCAACATAGGAATGGGTAAGAAAATGTGATAGATACATTTATATATATCATATATAAATATATATATATAACAAGAACTTTTAAGGCTGAATAATATTCTTTTGAGTATTGAAACAAAATGGAGAGCACTGGAGGCCATTACTCGCTGGGTAAAATAAACCAGATACAGAGAGACAAATACTGCATGATCTCACTTGTATGTAGAATCTACAAGAGTCCATCTCTTAGAAGCAGTGAGTAGAATGGTGGTTACCAGGGACTGGGGTGGGAGAAATGGGAAATGTTGGTCAAAGGGTACAAAGTTTCATATATGCAAAATAAGGAAGTTTGAGACATCTAATATATAGATTGGTGACTATAATTAAAATACTGTATGTGTATACACACACACACACACACTATATATATATATATATATATATATATATATATATATATACACACACACACACACACACACACACACAAAATCTCACATCATACAACTTAAATATATACAATTTTTATCAATTATGCCTCAATAAAGCTGGGGGAAAAGACAATCTCATTAAATAAAGTAAACTTGTAATTATAACCTTTCAACAAATAAAACATCTGACCAAAGTGGTTTTTCCTGGGAAAATTCTATCAAATATTTAAGAAAGAAAAAATAACAAAGCAATATCACTTCTTTCTGAAAAAGAAGAGCAGGGAACACTTCCCAACTCATTGTATGAGTTTAGCATTATTTGAATATCCAAATGAGTGAAGACATTTCAAAAGAGATAAATTACAAACCAATAATTATCATGAGTCAGAATACACAATCATTAGCCAAATATTAGAAAAATATATTCAGTAATACACAGACATGAAACTATACCATGACCAGTGGGGTTTATCCCAGGACTGTATGACTGGTTCAACAATCAAAAAGCAATCAATATAATCTATCATACCAACAGCCTAAAGAAAAAGCACATGATTATTTCAATAAATGCAGAAAAAGCAGTTGACAAATTCAACATTCATTCATGGTATATCTACATATTTGACACACATTCAATAAATGTGTGTTGGATGGATAAATTAAATTGCTCATTAAAACCATAACAATGAGAGGAAAAAGCAAAAAACAAACCTCAAAAAACAAAACGATTTTGCTTTTTTTATATGACACCTGCACAAAGAGACAAAAAATAAAGCCATGATATTGATTTCAGAATTATGACAAAGCATAAAAAAAAGTCACGGAAGCTAAAGGTGAGAAACATTTTTCTAGAAAATGTTAACTAAGAGTAATGACTTGCTGATATCTTTAATTATGAGAACTGATAAAAATATACTTGAGAATTAGGAAACCCATGGTGATCCTCCTAACACAATTTCGATAGAACCTAAAATACAAAATAGTGAATCAATAGTAAGAGACAAGTTATAGGACACCAGTTAAAGAGTTTTGACATAAGAAAAAAAAGAAAAGAAATAATATGTTTATCATTAACCATAAATAATATGGTTATTATCATCAACCTTAGAGTTGATGAAGCATTTTATTGTTTTCATTGTTTTCATTCCAAAATAAAGGTGTCTATGAGTACTTGAAAAAGAATCAACAGCTAATTTGAAGACTGCAAGTAATGGAAGACTCTTGAAGAATACGGGCAAGTATGAGTGATAGCAAAAGAAGAATAAGACATTTGGATAAGGGAGTGTTACCTTATCTTATGACAGAGAGAGAGAGGGTAGAAAGGATCTGCAGAAACAAACCTATTGGGAAGCAATAGGAAAATAAATGTTGATAAGTTTAAAAATATTTTACACTTTCCAAATATGTTAGGAAAAAATCATATGATTAAAATGATTTTTAAGAGCAGTGAGGTTTCATTTGAAAGGACCATGAGTTTGTCTGGAGTAGACCACCTCAGGAAATTCTATAAAATTTTACCACAATGGCTCATAGATCAAAAAATAATATAGAAAAGATTGAACATCTGAACATCTGATCTAATGTGTTTGTTTTACTAAAGAAAAGACTTAAAAAGTAGGTATTTGTATAGTACCTTGTGTTCCATAGAAAGCCATTTAGAAAAAAAAAATTATCCATTCATCGTGGCAATGAGAAAGAATGATATGGCCTTTTGTAGCAACATGGATGGAACTGGAGAGTGTTATGCTAAGTGAAATAACTCATACAGAGAAAGACAGATACCATATGTTTTCACTCTTATGTGGATCCTGAGAAACTTAACAGAAGACCATGGGGGAGGGGAAAGAAAAAAAAAAGTTAGAGAGGTGGGGAGCCAAACCATAAGAGACTGTTAAAAACTGACAACAAACTGAGGGTTGATGGGGAGTGGGAGGAAGGGGCGGGTGGCTGATGGGTACTGAGGAGGGCACCCGTTGGGATGAGCACTGGGTGTTGTATGGAAACCAATTTGACAATAAACTTCATATTAAAAAAAAAAAAAAAGAAAAAAAAAAGAAATATCTTAAAGCTAGTCCTTCAAAAAGGAAAAATGATTGTGTAAGCATTAGTTTTAATACTGAAACAAAGCAGTGTGTGTTTTGAATGATACATTTGTTGGGGAGAGAGAAACTTCACTATCTAACCCATTACCCTTCTTGTCTGTATAGCTATTCAATGATGAATTAAATAAAATTGATGTTATAGTGAATTAATTTTTGTAGGGCAATTGTCTGTAATAAAATTTATGTGAAGTGAATTCAGTGGAATCAATGGTCTATTTTATAAAACAACAGTATATTTACTAATCTTAAAGTAAACTAAGTTCTTTTGCAATAAAGGTACACAAGGAAAAATTATATAAACTATGCTTCAGAAAACTGCATTCGTAACTGAAGAAATGATGTATAAAAGAACCGTTTTTGTGTGTTATATATACTCAGAAAGCATTTGTTTTTATTCAGTTTAAAATGAGAAAGAAAGCTCTTGTCTTACCTACTCGGTTTAAACTTATCCTTTGCCTGATTATAATGGTGATGGATTATTTAATGCCATCCTCACAATTCTGGCACATTCTAACCTTAGCTTAGCAACATTTGTAATGAGGGATAATTAAGATAATATTGGACTGTGCCTCTAACACGACAACCCACATCTTTAAGTTATTTTACTTAATCAATGCACCAGCAAGGGAACAGAGGCTGTATAATGTCACCTAACAGATTCAGAAATGTTCATGCAGTTGTGATAAATCATCCTTCTCTTTCTAAAACATTACCTTGTTAGCTAGCGGCTAGAATGATTCCAATGTTAATGTCTTACACTCAATTCTGTAGCCTTTCTTGGGGAATTCATTTCATTGACTTCAGTTATGATTGAGCAAAGGTGTATTGATTCAGACCCCAAACGCTTAAGGTAATAACTTTCACAGACCTTATAACTAATTTCATTGTCCCAATTCATTACAAAACACCACTCAACCTTTGTAATAAAGACTTATTCATACAATACAATGGACATCGTTTTCATGCTGGCAGCAATTCAAAAGAATAGATGAGGACCAATGTGGTTTTACATATATCCTTACATGGTGTAAATTCTGCATCAAATCAATATTATACACTTATGGAGACTTTGGCAATCCATCTCAACTATTGACAGTCCAGATCTTAGATCAGTAAGAAACAGATTTCAGTCTGTTTTTATTTAGAAGAGCTATATACGGATTAAACAACCACAACCAGAAACATTTAGATATAAATCTAAAAATGGTATAACATTCAAACAAATCTAAAGGAATTTATTCTTCAAGGACTTTTATATAATACAAAATAAAACATAAATAACAGCAAGAAATAACTTTACTCCAAATTTTACCTCATTTTGGGTCTCAGTCATCTGGACTAATTTAATGTTTGAAATGGTCCCATTTCAGCAATAAGAATGCTGCTGGGAAAAGAAATCCCAATTTTATTATTAATATCACCATCAAATAACTTTTTAAAACTTTCTTATTATATTAAAGAAAGAAGTAAACCCCAAACTTCAGTGGCTTAACACATCACAGGTATATTTCTTGCTTTTGCTACCTGTCCACAGAGGCCTGCCTAGTAGCTTACCTCTAATTTTGCTTCCCTAAGTAAACAATACAGATTACTTAAAATAATTTGGAACAATTGTACATGAGACTTTTTTTTCAACCTTCCCAATGAACTTTCCATCATCTTAAAAACTTTCCCTTGTTTTCTTCTTCCAGGCTATAACCATTCCCTTAGAATACATGCAGGTTGTGAATAAAATGAAATGGACCTATTTACCACTCATCTGCCATTAATTTCCTGCCACTGGAGAGTGGCCATTTATAAAGCTACAATTTTCTAAATAATCAGCACTATTCTTCCTGGAATTGCCAAAAGCAGCCTTTGAATTCAAAGACCATCTAGCAAAATCTTGCTTAGCTGTGAAAATAAGCCTGAGGATGCTCCACCAAGCATATAGCCAACTAGCTAAATCATTTACTATAATCCACAACAAAGAAGCTTTTAAATAGAAAAGCAACTGAGTTGGAAACTTTTCCTTATGAGCAATAGTAGCAGCAAGGCAAGGGCAAATAAATGAAAGAAGTATGCACACTAGTTCATAGAACCAAAGCAGTGAGGACATTGTGATGGGTTACAATGTGCCAGCAGTGCTCAGTTTTAAAGGAGGTATATTGGAATATTGCCTGAAAATACTATTATTATCCAAAAGCTACTTGTGTACTACTTCAGTAGCAATAAAAATTATTGATATCATTGAAAATGACAGCACAAATAGTAACTTATGCACTGAAATGCCTAAACATGAAGCTTTCTCACTTGAGCAAGCTTGCCATAAAATTGATACAAAACTGATTGTTC
This sequence comes from Neofelis nebulosa, assembly GCF_028018385.1. Lineage (NCBI taxonomy): Eukaryota > Metazoa > Chordata > Mammalia > Carnivora > Felidae > Neofelis > Neofelis nebulosa. The sequence goes on from NC_080782.1 coordinate 211,921,484, forward strand.
ATAGTTGGCAGATTATTTTAAAGAAAGAAAAGTACATTTCCATTTTCAATAAATTTTGCATATTAAAACCATGATACACCCAGCAAGTACAAATTATAACTACTATGTGGTTGGTAAAATAAACCTTATTGTAATACATACATACATATATACATACATACATACATACAAACATACATAAGTTTTTAGTCACCTTTGCTACCCTGACAGTATTATTTGTGAGTAAAAAACAAACTATGACAAGCCTTAGTATTCAGAATGAGACAAAAGATTATTAAAAGTGACACATTCACATATAAAACAGTGACTAAGATTTAGAATCAGAAAGGTTACATTTGAAATCACAGGTTTTCTACTAACTAGGGGGCTATTTCATGTAACTTATTCCCACTTTCTGAGTTTCAGAGTCTTTATCTGATAATGGGGTATTAATATCTTGTTAATTATGTGCGAATATTTAGTAAAATACTGTAAGTATAAAGCCGGTACATTGCTTGATGAAAAGTCAGTGATATTTATAATAGAATAGTATGACAGAATGGCCGCTCAACTGGGAGTCAATAAATGTTGGTTTATTGCAGTTAGACATTAACTCAATGTTTTGGCTTTTTCACTTATCTCCAAATCTTTCATTTTCCTTATATATAAACTATTAGAGAAGAGAGAAGGTGTATCAGATATTCTTTCTTTCTTTCTTTCTTTCTTTCTTTCTTTCTTTCTTTCTTTCTTTCTTTCCTTTGACTCTTTTAGTAAGCACTTCTTAATAGACTAAGTACAGGGCACAAAGAATACAAAGATGAATAAGACAAAGTCTTCCTCTCCAGACATTGACTTTCTAGTGGAGAGTCAGAGAAGTAAATGGAACAAGTACCATGCAGCAAGGTAACCTTTTTCACAGAGTGTTGCTGGTACACAAAGAAGAGATAACCTAAAACCACCAGGAAAAGTCAGAGTTTGCTTAATCTGTGAAGGCTATGTGTACTGATCTTGAGGATAATTTTTAATGTAGTTTAAGCAGAGGAAAGATGAATTACTTTTGATAAGAAAGAACAAATGCGAAGTCAGGGTTGAATGAATGACTCTGTTGAATTAGCAGGGCAATAATGAGCTCAATGCCACAATTGCTGATGTGAGCAAGTCCAATCTTGTCAGAGGCCTTATCTAAGGAGGCAATGTGGGAGGGTCTGTCACAATTTCTGGAAATGAGCTTCAAGTTGAAGTTTGGATAACTAAATAAAATGGTTCAATACGTAATAAAATCACAGCTTAGAGTTGGGGGAGCAAAGAGGAAGAGATTTGAGTGGGTGACAGCGTTCTCCACCTTGCCAATCTTTTGGGAAGATTCTGAGGTTTTTACCAAATATTGAGTCAACATTTGTTAAATGTTTGGAAGAGAAACTACTCAGGAATACAGGCACAAAGCAAAGAGGCTAAACTTATCTACCTTACCATCCACTAGGCAGACAAGCAACATTATACCTCCGGGTCACAGTGCCTACCTGGAAGTGGGGAAATAAGAAACAGAGGTTCATCCTGTAAGTGCTGACATGGTTAATTGGGAACTGGGGAAAGAATGTGAACACCAAGGAAAATTATAAAGTCACAGCTCTGTTTTTTTGAAAATCTTAACTCTAGAATTACCTTTAGACCACTAACTTTTATCTCTTCCTCAAATAGACAATCATGAACTAAAATCATATACTTTATCTCAAAAATAATATATTTAAGAGGTAGGTGAAGTATTTGTATTACTGAGCTTCTCATTCTGTTAAGAATTTATAACATTTGACTTTATAAATCTGTTCTGAATAAGCTCTTGTTTAAAGTCCAGCTTGTCCCTATTTCCTTATTTGCTTTACCAGCTACAAATGAAAATCAAAGCAGAGATTCTCCTCAGAGTCTGAGATCCCAATTACCATTCATTCTCTCATCCAAAGTGAACATGATTTGATTCTCAGCAATCTTAGTAATTATCATGCAAGAGGGAAGGTGAATTATTCTGAGATGATCCTTAGAAAGGATGAAAATTTGTAATACATTTGCCTCATGACAGTCTGAGAATTTTAAAACATCAGAATTATTATTGTTTGAACCTCAGAGAAAGGAAGGTTGTGATTCTGAAACGCAAGAAATAGTCTCTTCTTTAAAACATGCAATAGTGCAGCATCATGCTGACTAAATAATTCATTGGAAAACTATAAAATCCCACATTTTAAATACCACATGTCATATGAGAGCACAGGCAGTAATTTCTCTAACATCGGTCATTGCAACATTTTTCTAGATATGTCTCCTGAGGCAAGGGAAATAAAAGCAAAAATAAACTACTGGGACTACATCAAAATAAAAACGCTTCTGTACAGCAAAGGAAACAATCAACAAAACTAAAAGGTAACCTAAAAAATGGAAGAAAATATTTGTAAATGACATATCTGATAAAGGGTTAGTACTCAAAATATATAAAGAACATATACAACTCACACCGCCCATCACCCTCCCAAAACAATTAAAAATGGGCAGAAGACATGAATAGATATGTCTATAAAGAAGACATACAGATGGTCAACAGGCACATGAAATGATGCTCAACATCAGTAATCACCAGGGAAATGAAAATCAAACCACAATGAGATACTACCTCACACCTGTCAGAATGGCTAAAATCAAAAACATAGGAAACAATGGGAATATGGAGAAAAAGAAACCCTCTTGCACTGTTGGTGGGAATGCAAACTAGTGCAGCCACTGTGGAAAACAGTATGGAGCTTCCTCAAAAAATTAAAAAATGGAATAACCCTATTATCCAGTAGTTCCACTACGGGGTATTTACCTAAAGAATACTGAAACCCTAATTCAAAAAAGATATATATGCACCCCTATGTTTACTGTAGCATTGTTTATAATAGCCAAGATATGGAAGCAACCCACGTGTCCACTGATTGATGAATGAAGAAGAAGTGATATATATATATATATATATATATATATATATATATATATACACACACAATGGAATATTACTCAGCCATAGAACATGAAATCTTTCCCTATGCAAGGGCATGGGTGGAGATAGAGACTATGATGCTAAGCGAAATAAGTCAGTCAGAGAAAGAAAAATATGATTTCACTCATATGTGGAATTTAAGAAACAAAACAAATGAGTAAAAGAAAAAGAAAAGAGGGAGAGGGAGACAGAGAGGGAGAAGGAGAGGGAGAGGGAGAGGGAGAGAGACAGAGAGAGAGAGATAGAGAGAGAGAGGGAGAAACCAAGAAACAGACTCTTAAACATAAAGAACAATCCGATGGTTACCAGAGGGAAGGTGGGTGGGAGAATGAGTGAAATAGATAATGGGAATTAAGGAATGCACTGGAATTAAAATAAAATAAAATTTAAAAATAAAGAAAGAAACTGGGGTGCCTGGGTGGCTCAGTCGGTTAAGCGTCCAACTTCGACTCAGGTCATGATCTTGCGTTGAGTTTGAGCCCTGCATCAGGCTCTGTGCTGACAGCTCAGAGCCTGGAGCCTGCTTCGAATTCTGTCGCTCTCTCTCTCTCTGCCCCACCCCTGCTCATGCTCTGTCTCTCTCTGTCTCTCAAAAATAAATAAATGTTAAAAAATTAGAAAGAAAGAAAGAAAGAAAGAAAGAAAGAAAGAAAGAAAGAAAGAAAGAAAGAAAGAAAATAAAAACAGCTTTAAAAACAGATACATTTCAAATTCCCTCCTATAGAGTCAGTAGACACAGGTGGAGAATATATCTTTGGGGAGGAAGAATTGTTATTTGCAAAGCCTAAGAATATTAATTTAGTTTAGGAATACTTTTACTGAATCTTCAGATGCTAGTACACAGGGAAAAGGTGGGGTGAAAGCAAGACAGAGACTATAAAAATAAATTTTCAGAAAGGAAACTACAAAGAACAGTTACTATAGTCCAGTGTATATATTTTTATAACTTACAGATGGAGGCAATTAATAAACTATATATTTCTATTTTTCGATTAAGTAACAGGAGGTCATGGAGCTTTTGTTTAAATGTGAGCAGACGTGTATGTGATGAGAGTCTGAACTGGGGAAATGAAAGCCTAAGTTTTTAACCACAGTTCTGTGTTACCTAGGGCTTTCCAACTAGCAGTTTATTCCATCTCATTCAACAATTTGGGAACATTGAACTATCCCATCTCTAACAAATGACAATTAAAATGAAATAAGTAAATTGTCTACAGAACAAAGATTTTACTCTTCTTCTATAAAAAATTGGTTTCCCAATGGTAGAAAAGAAATGTTAAGAGTTGCCTGTGAGTCCACTTTAGGATTAAAAGTAAACAGCCCAGAAAGATTTCAGCCATTGCCATGTATTTGGGACGTAACATGAAGGGACTCTTTAGTTCTCCAAAACAATGACCTGTTTCCTGAGTTCCTTATGTGTCTACGCATCCTGAATGACTGATTTACACAACGAAAGATTTCTTTTTGTTTCTTTTATGGATTTAAACAGGGTTGTGACTTTTTATTTTCCATTTCTAGGACATTGTTAACTAAGTCCAGATACCCAGGCTGGCCTAACGAATTTCCCAAGGGAGAAATGTAGAAGTTGCAGCAATCCTAGAGAGTATCTAGTCCCACCTCTCATTTATGGGAGCAAACTTCTGGCTGCAACACACAACAGATGTAAAGCAAATGAGTAAATATATACAGAAAGGAAACAGCCACACCAAGCAAAGCATAGCCTCTTGCCCCCAATTTCATGGGAAAAAGCTCCCCCTGATTTCATTTGGTAGCTTGGTTGTAATGCCACGGTGCTGCTGCACATGGATAGCTGCTGCCTTTAAATTGCTCTCTGCCTCCTGACTGTGGATGCCACGGAAAGATGGTGCATCCTAGCTGATATTTGCTGTTTTAGATTTTTGCTCAACTGTGTATCACCGTGATGGAGCCCTTTCACTATGGGGAAAGATATATTTTCATTGTGTCCTTTGTGCTTTTTAACTGCATTCCCAGCACATAATATATTATACACAGATATCATGTATTTTAAAAGAAATGCATTGATACCCACTATTAAGAGTTTTCAAACTGCACATCTCGATATTATCCATCAGTTAAAATCATTTGGCAAACTAGTAAATCTGGTTTACTGATCAGGGGGAGGTGGCAAGTTGTCTGGGTGAATTAGTGATAAAATCTGAGGAACTTTAAAGATAGATTTGCAAAATGGTATTGAAAGGGTTTGAGATAGATTTTTCCTAAATTCACCATCAGACCACCATTGAAATTACCAATGATTTGCAAAATGAGGAATCATCACTATGAGGTAGGCAAGAATAATGTTCAGAAATCAGAAGTTGATTACTTCCTTATGAAAAAGTGTGTATAACCCAGTGTCCTAGAAAGAGCCAATTGACAATCTCTGTATTTGAAAGCAGCAGCAAGGCAACAATGAGAAGGCAGTGCCTTTGAACAGAATCTCAGTGAGACTTTTTATCTTGGCACAAAAGAAAAGAATGAATGTGATGTGTGAAATGAGTTAGCTAACGTGCAACTAAATGTTATCTGCCCTTCACAGTATTTAGAGTCGCCAGATTTAGCAAATACAAATACAGGATGTCCGATTAATTTGAATTTCAGATAAGCAGAATTTAGATAATGTTTTTAGTATATGTACTAAATATATGTGGGGCCTACTTATACTAAAAATGTTTTCTCTTTTTCTGAGTTCAAGTTTAGCTGGAAGTTCTGTATTTTATCTGGCAACTCTAAATTACGCAGACAGCCGATCCTGGGAGGTTTCCTCTAAGTTAACAGTTGGCTCAGTATTTCTTAGAAAACCATGTCTGAGATTATTAGTTAGAAAATTCCTAGATTCCATTTCTCAACACACTGTTTTCTCCTCTCTTAGGTGATATCCAGCACTGGGACCGCTTCTAACCTCTACTCCCTTAGCTGCTAGATCTTTGAGGCATTCATGGAAATTCATAGGTAATAAAAAATTTCCCTTTAAACTTTATCCAGAATTAAAAAATTCAGGCAAGGACACACAAAAAGTCTATGAATCCTGAGCTAGGCATCAATCTCTAAGGATGAACTCAGGGAAAATAGCATATATTAACAGAAACTGTAGTTCAAAGGAATAGACCACATTTAATTACTCCAAAAATGTCAACCTATAAAATAGATTTTATTAAAAAATAGATATAGATTCCAAAAGAGCTAAAATGTCTTTCCAGTGAGATTGGAACTGATGTTAAATTTATAATATAGAATAAGATAATCATAAATAGATTCTAAATCCAAAATAGAAGACATGAAGACAACAAAATATTTTTAAAGCAATAAAAGCAGTAAACAGAGCAGTTGCTGCAGAAAAGTAAATTAATGGAATAAAACTGACTTAAAACATCCTCACATTATTCAGAGAAAAAATGTAAAGAATTAAAAACGAAGAGTGGAAATACAGAAATAGAAAAGACACTGAGACAATTTAATCAATTATTAATGGGAATTCTTCAGGGAGAAAACAAAACAGACAAGAAACAGGACAACTGGAAAGGCACAAATATATCTTTATGTAAAACGATATCATTATAAAATGAAAAAGCCCAAGCGAATCAACTAATTAAAATACATAATATTTCTGTTCATAATTTTATTATTCTTTATTAAATGTTTGTGGAATATTAATAAATATTTACATATTTAGTTTAAAATAAAATATTTGACATTTAAAAACATGTGAATATGGGTTTATATTTATAATGAATTAATATTTATTTAAATATCTGAGAACTCAAAATGAATTAAAAATCAACTTTCTTTTTTTTATGCTTCCATAAATGATGATGTATTAGTAGAATAGTCAGGAACCCAGATATTATTGTGGTAGGCAGAATTGTAAAATGACCCCCCACCAAGATTTCCTGCAGTAATCCCCAAGACTATGAAATGGATAAGATATTGTGCCCATTATTATGTTAGGTTACATGGCAAAAGGAATGTTGCACTTATTATTAAGGTTATAAGTTAGCTGACCTCGAGTTAGTTAAATAGGAGATTTTGTAGGTGGGCTTGATCTAATCACATGAGTCCTATAAAGATTTTTTTTTTCCCTTAACTGGTTGCAGAGGGTAAGTTAGAGAGATACAAAGCAAGAGAAAAAGATGTGTTGTGCCATGACTTGTTTTCAATGTGGAGATAGCCAAGAGTAAAGACAGAAAAATGCTCTCTAGAAGCTGAGAGCGAGACTAGGCTAACAGCAAGAAAACAGATACTTTAGTCCTACATCGATAAGGAGTGAATTCTATCCAAAACTGAAATAATTTTTTAAGTGGATTCTTCCATAATGTCCCAGATCAGAACCTAGCCTGACAAACACTTTGATTTCAGTCTTGTGAAACCCTCAACAACTCAGTTGAATCTGTCCAGACTTCTATTCTATTAAACCATGAACTAATAAATGTGTACTGTTTTAAATTTGTGGTAATTTGCTATGCAGTGATAGAAAACTACTACAGCTAATAATCATAACTTCAATGAAACTTAATATAATAGTTCGATATACCATATATCATGAAATAATAAAAATGCAAAAAATAAATTTATAACTCAAACTAATCCAAACATTAATAGGAAATATTAATGTTGCTTAACTATCGGAAATAGAATTGCAGTTAATTTATTCAAACATACATTTCATTATAATTGTATTCGTTGTGGTTGTTTTCAGTAATGTATATGGATATACTAATAATTAGAAAAAATAGGGACACCTGGGTGGCTTAGTAGATTAAGCGTCCAACTGCAGCTCAGATCATGATCTCATGGATCATGGGTTCAAGCCTGGCATCTGTGCTGACAGCTTTGAACCTGGAGCCTGTTTCAGATTCTGTATCTCCCTCTCTCTCTGCCCCTCTCCCACACTCTGTCTCTCACTGTCCCTCAAAAATGAATAAACGTTAAAAAAATTGAAAAATAATTAGAAAAAGTATCTCATACACTAAAAGGATGACTGATCTTACAAATCATTCACATTAAGCAAATAAATTCAGACATACATACACATGCAAAGAACTATAAGGGTATATTTTGAAATATTGACATTGATAATATCTGGTTATTAGGATTAAGGGTACATTTCTGTTTCCATCTCTGTAAGTAAGTACATGTAGCTCCTTCTTTTCCACAATGGACATTACCTTCTAAAATGCCAGAAATTTTAGATACTTTATCTGTTACTAAGGATAAAACAGTTACACGGTCTCTGAAAATTAGGAATGCTTCTCTTTTTTCAGCAAGTCACTTCCTCCTTCCTTCCCTCCCCGCTCCCTCCCTCCCTCCCTCCCTTCCTTCCATCAGACTGGAGATTTCAGTTTGTTGAGACAGAAAGATCAAACTATTTCTGTCTTTCTGCTTTATGATCTGCAGTTTAACGTATTAGCTGCTTTATGCTCTCTGCATACAGGCAGATTTCTGCAACTATCTGAACAATATCAGAACCTTATACTTATTATAGTTCACTCAGTTGTGGCAGCAGAAGACAGGAGGGTTTTATCAGGTTGCAGCTAGGCATGAACAGGTAAACATTCCAGAGAAGACATGTTCCCCAAATTTTATTACCCCAAAGATTGACATCCGATAAAAACATTACTTTGTATTATATATATGTTGACAGATCTACTCAAATTATGCAGGGAACTATTTAACAAATGAGCAAGCAGTTGTAATTTCTGAAGCGAGCTTTGTGGAGATACTACAATGTGTCCTTGTATAATGCAGACATGCAGCCTGTCACTCAACAGAGCATGCTCCGTGACAGTTCAATGTTTGACAATGTAGGTTTGGAGCTAAAATGATGGTTTTCAAGTCCTGGCTGTGCCACTTAGTGGCTATATGGGCCAGTGGCTATATGCTTCCTCAGTTTCTCCATCTTGAAAATGGGGCTAATGGTAGTATCTATCTCATAGGGTTGGTTTCAGGTTTAAATGAAATAATCTATGTATATAACATTAAAGACAGTGTCTGCCAAACAGCAAGTGCTCAATAAACATGAGCTAATATGATAATTGCTTACTAACATTAATCAAAGTATATTAATGTCATCAGTTACCACGAGAGGGAAAATATCATTTCAGTGGGGTTCTCCATCCTCAGATTTCAATTATTCAAGTATGAAATTATTATTGTTATACTCCTGCTAATTATTTGATGTGTAGTGTTTTATTATATTAGATGTTAGAAATAAAACTAAGAAGTTACTACTCTTTGTTTTGTCATTTAACTTCAAGTTACCTTGTTTAAAGTTATTAGGAAAAAGACAAATTAAATACTAATTTAAAGAACACAGTTTTCTGGTTCAGTGTCTTCCTTTCCCCATACATTATTTTCCATGGTTGTAGCAAACAGTGGAATTACTTTCCACTGTGTAGGAAATATCCTGGTAAAAATAATTATGACTAGGATTTATTTTAGATTAGAACATCAGGGAAGCTTTCTCTGAGTAAGTGATTTTTGAGCTAAAGGCCAAATTAATGTTATTGATAAAAAGGATGAGAAGGTAGAAATGGGTAGAGGAAGGGATTTTCATTTCATTTATTTTTGTTAGTTATTTAAAATTTTTGGTGCGTGGATATCTCAAAGTTATTTTATTTCCTTTCAAACTCATTCATAGACCGCAATAACTTGGTCTGTGTCACCTAATGAAGAATGCCATCTAAATCTGATTATAAAAGGTGGTGTCACATCAAACTCTCTTTGTGATAATGTATTATCTGTCTCTATTTCCTATCACACTGCTGCTGATTTACAGGAATTATTTTAGCCCCTTATCCCTCACATATCATCAGTTGCTATAATCTAGGCAGGGTTGTTATTTATTTGCCCAATTAATGATGCAGAAGACAGTTCCTTAACACTTTGTCTATTTCAGGAGGCAGATGAACTATTTACACTATGCTATGTAGTTCTTATTATTTTGAGGGGGCATAATTACCTTTTTAATTAGTAGATTACATGAGACCAGTTTTAAATGTCAATTACTATAATTTTTTTAAAAGTTTTTTTCTATTTTTATAACTATTATTGATAGATCAAGTACATTTTGTTGAATATTGCCTTTATTCAAAATTAATGAAATTGTATATTGGTGAGGTATGCAGGAATATACCACACAAAATTTTTTTAAAATGTGTCTCTTTATTTACTTTGTATCATATTCATGTTAATATTATTGCCAGAGAATTTGGACATATATTATACATTCTAATTTTATTTATGCAATTGCTTGATATGTGTCTGCAATATGTTTACCAACTTTTAAAATCATATTTAAATATTTGGAATAGTTTTATTAATCAAACATGGTTATGTATTTGGAGGAAGAGTATCACTAGCACAGACTTTAGTCCTGATTTTCAAATGTTTAAAGACAACTGTTCACCTGACATTTTTACCTGGATGTCCCATAACTCAAACTCAACCTATTCAAAAGTAAGCCCTTAATTCTCTACCCCTAAACTGTTTCTCATTTATATTAGCACTATGATGATACAGATGAATTACCTCCATGTCACCCAACTGGAAATCCTTTTTTTCCTTACATCATATCTAATGGGGACCCATTTCCACTGATATCACCCCTGCAACTTATCTCTTATCTAGTATGGGTTCCAGAATCCACTCTCTTTTGAAGGTACATTACAATAGCTTTCTAACTGATTTCTAAAAAATGGAATCTAATTTCATTATTTCACGCAGGACTGCGAGTGACCTTTCTGCAATATACCTTCTCGGGTTAATTTTTCTGTAGACTTCAGTACCTCCCATATTTAAACGATAGGCCATAATACCACCCTTCTTGGACATTTATTGAAATCCTTCCAAGGTCTGGAACTTGACTACCTCTCAAGGTTTCTCTTTTGCCTCACTCCTATTCTGATGCATCCTATGATGCAGCCATACTGAACAAAATTCTCTAAAAACATCCCAGATTCCTGCCCTCTGTCTGCTTGTTTACCTAAACCTTCTCCATCTCTCCTTTGCATATTTCTAAAAATTACCTTTTCATCTCTAAGGCTTTGCTCAAACACGTTTTCTTGCCCACTCCTAACTCCCTATTAGCCACTGGAAAGAAAGGTATTCTTTTCTCTTTTGTCCTCAAATGCACACTGGTCATTCTGTAAACTTAAAGTACTTTAATAAATTTACTCTGGGTGGTGAATAAGCAAACCATTCCAGCCCTCTGGAGATGGTTCCCTCTGCTCCCTTGACAGAGTTCTCTCCCTAGCCTCAGTGGCTTCCTCACACATGTGTGCTAATCACTACGGAGCTGGAAATTCAGAAGAGAACCCTCTGCAGACATCCATAATTTTGTCCTTGTTCCTTTTCTCCCTCTTGGTTCTCTGTCTTGATAATTCTAGCCTCTTTAATTTCCCCAAAATAATGACTCTATCTCCATTCAGGTATTTTACCAGTTTTTCTGTCGTTCCTCAGTCCTGCCAAACTCCCACAGACTCTCCGCTGCCAGTTTGCTGCTTGATAACTCTGCAAGTAGGCAGCTAGAGCAGCTGCGGGGCTCATTGCATTCACTGCCCTTCTTTTGGGGATCATTGTCCTGTACTGCCTATTGCCCAACAAAAACAATTTTTCATTTATATGTCTACTTTGCTATTGTTTGAATGGGGAGTTTAATTTGACCCCTGTTGTTAGAAGATCTCCTTGGAAGCAGATGTCTACCCGGGTTTGTTCCCTTTAAGCACTTTCTGAATTCATAAACTGCCCAGGACAAGTCTAAGAAGTTAAGTAAAACAATTTTTGTAAAGCAAAACATTGCTTTTGTAAAGCAAAACATTGCTTTTGTAAAGCAAAATGTTCAGCTGTCTTGTGGCTCGGAGAAGGCACAAAACAAAACAAAACAAAATTGTACCTCAGTATTCACTTGTGAAAAAGGATCTTGGTAAGTGACTCATGCTCCAAGTGGGAAGCCCCCCAGGGGGTATATGCCAGGAGCACAGCAACCCAAATGCCAAAAAGGTCTTATTAAAAATGCAGCCTGGAGTGGGTCAGCTCATCTGATTGGTTACTTTGATTTGTCCCACTATATCTACTTTCCAGAGCAAAGAAGATAGCATCACCCAGAGGCTCTGAAATGTTTCTTACATAATGTACAGAATCCAATAAATATTACCAAGTGTACAAAGAAAGAGGACCAAGAAATATTATAGAATAGAAAGAGATTAACATACAGACAAGCACCGAGAACCAATGGAGTTATTTGCATTTTCAGACATGGGTTCTAAAGTAATTGTGATTGATATATTCAAGGAAATAGATGACAAGATACAGAAGTCAACCAGAGAATTGACATAAACATCAAATGAAATTATAGAAATACAAATTCAAAAATTAAAATTAAAGGCTCAATAGATAAATTCTTTTGAATGGAACAGAGAAGAAAGGGCATTAGTAAGCTGGAGAATATTCAAGTCGGAACACTGAGAGCTAAAAGAATTGAGAAAATACAAAATAGAGAATGAGAGAATTTGAGATGATAAAAATGTCTAAGGAACAAGTAACTAAAGCTTAGAGATGAAGTGAGTAGATGAGACAAAAGCAATCAAAAGGGGTGATATATTTGCCCACCTAACCATCTATGCTTTTATTTACACGAGTATGAATAGTATAGGTACTTTCTTTTTGTCACATGTTCATTACAAATTAGTTATATAAGGTCCAAAGTTTAAGAAGAATAAAGATGTGAGTCCTCAGATGAGAAGTATATTCTGAAAACTGAGCTGGGTAAAGAAAATTAAACTCATATCCAGAATATGCTAGTTGTGTGGGATAGAGTTATTTTACGGCTCGCCTGGGAATGCTCTATCTTTATCTCTGGGGACTTCAGGATTTCTGACTTAGACTCTGGACCAAGATAAGAGCAGTGGGGTTTATGACATGCTGTTTAAAGTCTGAAACTCCCCTGGCAACCTCTAAGGCCAGTTTGTTTACTGATGATTTTCACCCGGCGTAATCGGTTAGACAGCCTGGCTTGACCAGAGAGGCATAAAAGACTCCACTGGGAACTTCTGCCCTGAGCTTTCCTGAAGCCAAGATTCATTGCACAGATTTTGGTGATTCAAACTGGAGAAGTGTGTCCATGTGTGAATGAGCACCCTATTAAGCTTGCATCTGGATGTTCCTAAGACCTCTGATGATTGTCTGCACTCTCCCTTGCTGTGTCTTACTGTTGTGTTTAATCAAAGACCTTAGGTTTATATGTTCTATGGATTCTCGTGAGTTCTTTCAAATACCTGTACTTGTGAAATTTTGTAATAAAGTATAAAAGATTAAAAATAAAGAGAAAATGTCATCAAAAATAACAGTGAAAACAAAAGGACCATATTTGACTGACAGCCAATCCCAGAAACAGTAGAAATTAGAAGTTGATATTGTTTTTAGTATGATGAAAAATATTGTTTCCTAGAATTTATAGAAACAAATTGTTTTTAGGTACTAAGTGAATGTTTCCTGTATTTAGTCTAATAAATATTATAGAATTCTCAGGAAAAAAATCCAGGAAAATGACATCAATTAGGGAAACAGAAAATACACTATATATACACTATATATCCCCAACTATTACCTGTAAAAATAAATATTACTTTGGAATATAAAACAATTCATGATGAAGGAAAGGACATATAATACTAAGAAAGCACTATTAGAAAGCAGTTAGAAATACTGAATAATTGGTCTTTAAAAATAATACATAAACATATTTGTTAAAAATATAATGTAATTAATAATAAAAGTATTATTAATCTAATTTGTAAAATAGGGTTTTATTAATAAAACTTACAAAATAAGCAAATGATGAATAGAAAACTCATCCAAGTATAGTAAACATACTTATATTCATTTAATACAGTATACCTGTTCATTGTATACCTATTCAATATTTTTTTATTTGTATTTGCCTGTTATCTTCTATTTCTTTATATTTCAATCTTTCTTTATTTGTATAATTTAAGCATGTCTTTAGTAAGCTATTTATATTTGATTCCAGCATGATAATATATCTTTTAATTGGAATATCTAGTACATTTACAGTTACTGTTATTACTTATATATTTATGCTTAAATCTGTCATGTTACCATCTGGTATTTATCCCTCCTTCTCTCTCTATTTCTATATATACTGTCTTATGAATTGAATAAAAATTATTTTACTCTGTTCTTCAATTGGATTGTTTGTTATACATCCTTTCATTTCTATTATTAGTTATCCTAGATATTATAACATGATTTTAATTATCGGGTAATATAAATTGTTTTACCACTTCCTTGCACATTACTTAATTGCAAATAACTTAAAATCTGTTATCATCTACCAATCCATATGTAATTGTTGTTATATATTTTATTTTGATGTACGTTACAGATTTCCTCAACACATTACCATTATTATTTTATAGTTAGTTTTCATTCAATATTCATTTAGTCCAGATATTAAGCTTTTTCTTGATATTTTTTCTTGCATATTCATAGCATATTCATGATTCCACCTGAGATTATTTTTTTGTCTATAGAGACAATATTTTTAATTATTTTCTTTATTTCTAATTTGTTTTCCTCTGGACAAATACTTTAAGAGTTTCTATTTATTTTTTTAATGTTTATATATCTATTTTGAGAGGGGGGAGGGGCAGAGAGAGAGGAAGAAAGAGAGAATCCTAAGCAGGCTCTGAGCTGCGGGTCTCACCAATGCACCATGGGATCATGACCTGAACCGAAACCAAGAGTTGGACATTCAACTGACTGAGGCACCTAGTTGCCCCACTTTCAGGGTTTTTTAAAAAATCTTTTTTTTTTTTCCCCTAAAGAATGCATTAATTTCACCTCGGACATATCTTATTGGGTTTAAAGTATAGAATTCTACACTGAAAACACTTTCAACCTATCACCCCATTATTTTCTGGCCTTCATTATTTATGATGAGGCAGTTGAGGATGATATGTCTTTCTCTTTGGTTATTGTTAAGGTATTCTTTTTATTTTCATTTTTTTCTCAGATATGTCTAGTAGCGGTTTTCTGTGTACTTCTATAGTTGATAAATCTTGATAAATGTTTGAAAAATCTTGAAATTTCTCAGCCATTATTTCTTCCAATATTGTTTCTACCTTTGTCTTTCTGAAACTATAAAAATACATATATGGTCCTTATTATTTCCCGTTGTCTCTCATTCTACCTTTATTTTTTTTTCTCTTTCCTTTAAAGTTTTTTTTTAATGTTTTATTTATTTTTGAGAGAAAAAGAGAGAGACAGAGTGTGAGCAGGGGAGCGGCAGAGAGAGAAAGACACAGAATCCAAAGGAGGCTCCAGGCTCTGAGCTGTTAGCACAGAGCCTGATGCAGGGCTCGAACTCACCAGCCGTGACATCATGACCTGAGCCAAAGTTGGATGCTTAACCGACTGAGCCACCCAGGCACCCCTTTCTCTTTTCTTTAGACTGAATGAATATATTCTTTTTACCTATATTCCAAGTCACATTCAATCTGTTTCTGCTTGAGCAATCTGCTTGTATACTCAATTTTTGAATTCTAAATTTTAGTCATTGCATTATCCACTTCTATAATTTTAAAATACATTTTCAACCTTTCTACCAAAAAAAAAGAAATTTTCTAAGTCTCTTGGTCATTATTTTAAGCCTTTAAAAAAAAATATGTGCCTAGGGTGCCTGGGTGGCTCAGCAGGTTAAGCGTCCTACTCTGGATTTCAGCTCAGGTCATGAACTCACAGTTTGTGAGATCAGGTCCTGCATTGGGCTCTGTGCAGACAGTGTGGAGCCTGGTTGGAATTCTCTGTCTCTGCTCCTCCTGCCACTCATGCTCTCTCTCTCTCTCTCTCTCTCTCTCTCTCAAAATAAATAAATAAACTTTAAAAATATGTGCCTGATGACAACATGAAATATTAAATTTAAAAATATTACATATGTCAAAAGACACTATCGGCAAGATAAAAGGTAAGGCAAAGGCAGGAAAATTATTTTTGTCATGTAATTAATACCAAAATATATATTCAAAATGAGAAAAGTGAATTTTAAAAAAAAGTCAATAAGAATATATATGTAAACTACAGTAGAATAAACATGTAAGAGATGATGAGTCTCCTTAGTACTTGCAATAATTTAAGTTAAAACTCCAGGACACTATTTTCTGTCTATCAGAAAGGCAAAAGTTAGACATTAAATAGTAATAAATTTTTGAGAAAGAATTCCCTTATGCTGGCCATAAGTGCATAAATTGATATAACAATCTTAGAGGCAATTTGATATTTTGTTAAAAATATCATAGATGTTCATATGAAATAATCCAGAAATTCCTTTTTAAGAATACTGTCTAGCAAAATCTGATCACATATGCACATGAAAATGTATGGAATACAAGTATTTGAGCATTGATTTTTTAGAAAAAGTGTAAATAATTTAAATGACCATCAAATCAGAATGAACACATAGATTATAATATATTTTGGAGTACCTCCATTCTTCTGGTAAGGTTTTTTTAAACACAGCAGAACTGAATAAGTATCCCTCTAACCCTATTTGTAATATACTACCCTTTCTCCAAAAATTGTTGCCATACTTCTACACAAATTTTGTAGGACACTAAAGAATGTGGGTAAAATTAGAAATGAGTATTTCTCTTTATCCAGGTGCCCACTCATCTCTCTAACAAGAAAAATGCATAGGTCGTGCTCTTCACTTAAATGCATATCTTCCATATGGTTCTGGACATGCACCAACCCACTAAAGGTGGTTTTGCACCCATATTGTCCTATTAGTAACACTGTTAAATATTATGTTTCCCTCCACCTTCTTCTTATTTTTTTTAATTAACTAGATAAGACATAGGAGCATCATGAAACCAGACAGCTGTAATGAGTATTGGTCACATTCTCAGTCAGTGGTGTGTAGGAGGGGTTAGAGAAATACAAAATGCAATTGACTTTACACTCTGTCCACCCCAATTCTCCCTTTCCTAGAAAATCCACATGGATGATTATATTCTCCTTCCCTCTTCCATGTTTTGTTTCATTTTATTGGTGTCTAGGGTGTGAAGACAGATGAAGCTAAAGATAAGGATGTGTCACCGCAGAAGGGTTGCTCTTTTCCTCCATTTTTCCTTGTAATCCTTCTTTTGACAACACAGGAGTAGACACTTACCAGACCTAGAGAGTAAAATAATAATAATAAAAAGAAGAGACGGGGAAGGGAATGGAGGTAAGAGTTCAGAGTAAACACTTGTATTTTTACATAGAGAAGGAATATGACATGGAAAAAAGGTGGGAATTTCAAGTGCAGTGGAAGATACATTATTCTGATTGCCTCTGCTCCCAATAATCCCAGTTTTTTTGTGTTTCTCTTCAGATTCATTTCTATACTCACCACACACTAATTTGTGATGAATATTTGCTGTATTAGATCTTTTCTGAATTACCTTTGGGTAATAGAGATCCTTCATTTCTACTAACATATATTATAAAATATCTTTCATAAAAATATTTCCCCAAAGAGAGAGAAGAATCTGAAATGATTTAGTTCGGAAGAAGATTGTGGTGAAAATAGGGTGATGTGACTTCTGGTCCTATTTCATTTTATGAATTGAATACTTCACCAATGATGCGTTTGTAAGGCACAGAAAATCTGCTAAACAGTCTTTTTCCTCATCTGAGTCACTTCCTGATGCTGAATGCCATCTCGTAACTCTAAAGCAAGAAAAAATGCAGACATGTCTGGACCACAGATCAGTTATATTGATTTGTCAAAAGTTTTTATTTTGGGAGTATATAATTCTCCATTTTTCATTTTTCCTGGGGCCTTACAGTATATAGTATTCTTTTGATTAGAAATAAGCTGGCAATACTTGATGTGCTTAGGAGAGGCTGGTATTCTGGCAATACCAGAATACTGGTTCTGGTATTGGTGGTTTAGATCCAGCAGTGTTACTTAAGACAAGTTATATCATTAATTCTAAAATGAAAAGTTTGGACTTAACTATTGTAAAGTTACTTCAAAACTACTCTGCCTTTTCTTGTTTCATCTAACGTGGTTTCATGCTTGAACCAACCTTCATTTTATATATTTGAGGTTATATTAAACATAGTAATTCTCTATGTTTTAATTCAGTATTTAAGTTAAAAATTTAATGAATTGCATGAACGCATTATTTAAAAAGTAAAACAATTTTCAATTCATAAATATTTATCTTTACAGAAGTATAGGTCTGAAAAGATTCCATTATTTTCTTCACTGTATTCCATAAATTCCAAGCATTCAAGAAATGAAAATACTAATTTATCGTAAAATATTAAAATGTAGGCATAGAAGCATTTTGAAAATAAGTTTTGTAATATTAATGTGTTGTACTACCAATTTGATCATCTATTAAGCAATTTATTTGGAATTAAACACAGGAAATTCTAATAGTAAGATGAATAAAATATGTTATTCTAGAAACAGAAGAGAAGTTTTCATTGTCTAAATTATTTGGAAACAGATCTCCAGTTTAATAGCTTTGGATTTCTTTCATTGCAAAATTACATTGCATCTCTGTAATTTTCCTTTTTGGCACAGAGGGCAGGTGTTCTACAGATGGAGAAACAGTTGTGGTTTTATGGGACTTCCTCTCCTAAGCACATTAGTATTTGTCACTCACAGGGGTCCCTTTTCTAAGAATGACAAATGCCCTCATGCACACTTATTGTCAAAAAAGACCTTTGTGTCCAGGAAAGAGAGAAGACATGTTTACCTTTACTGAGTGTGGGATAGGTGGTGAAGGGAGTTTCCTGGCACAGTATAGATATTGATATATAATAAAGTGGTTTCCTGATCACATATACCTACAGAAAACAGGCTATGATTGCAATATATAATAGTTTCAAGTCAGAAAAAAGCCACCCCCATTCCTATCCCCCCCACCACAATACATACAAACAAAAGGAGAAAGCTATGGCACTTCAACAGATGAGAGGTCTCTGGTGACAATAACAAAAGTAACAAAATGTTTTTGAAAATGATGAGAAATATTGAAATGAAATATACAGTTCCATTTGCCCACAAGACCAGTTTGAAGATGAAGCTTGCTATCTTTCAATGTACTAGGTCAATTGCACGGTTTATAAAAGCCCATGGGAAGCGGTAGGTGTAGAATAATTACTACAAAGCACTCTTCAGTGGTACAGTTGCTTGGGTACCATAGATGAATGGAGGGATTCAATTAGTTCCCTTTGTGTCTATAGCCTCTAACCCTCTCTGGTTAATTAACACTTTCAGTAAACCCAGTTGGTAATGCCTATGCAGGTAGCGGTAGGATTATCAGAATAACATCTTCCCCTGAAGATTTAATTTGGATTTCAGATTTTGCACTATATTTTGTATATAACAATTTTGTTTCCTAATGGGAGACAAATTTAAAGTATTAGATATTAACAACATTTTTAAAATTATAATGTGCTAACTGGTACTCTAAAACTCTGATTATTCCACAGGAAAATCATGCTGAAGCAAACCTGACTCTTAGAAAATGTTTTTCTTAGCCAGGACAAACACTAATCCTTTTAATTGAATATTTTAAAATGCAGCTTTCTTTTATTGGTAACATCTTTCATCTTAAAAATATCAAAAAATATTAAATTTAAGTTTTTGCAGAAGAAATTTAGAAAAATTGTGTTCATATTAATGATGAAAAGAAAGAATCAGTACCAGATGTAAATATCCATTAGAAAAAGCAAACATACATGAAGATGGACAAAAAACTATAAAAAAGAAAGACCCTAATCATACTATCCAAAACATTTAGTCTTTATTCTTGTTGAATAGTAGTTAAGTATTTTTCCTGGTCACTGCAAAGGGATTAGATCTGGAGGCAAAAGCAAAATCACAATCTAATTAAAAAAGGACAATAAACCCTCACTAATAAGAATAACAGTAATTCTTTGGTATTCTCTAAAATATAACCAGTATAAAAATTTGGTACCAGAAGATTACTAGAGAAAAACAGTAGTGAAAGTAATAATCATCATCAAATTCAATTAATTTTTTCCTCCCTGTTTTTAATTCATAGGTAATATATGTGATTATAAATTGCAATTTAGAGAATTTTAAGTTAAAATGCAAATTAAATGCTTATATGTAAAGAATAAAATAATACTTAGGTATATTAATAATCTGAATCAAGCAATGTATAACCTTTTGTTGCAGATCTATTTTAAATGATGGGGAACACAGGTAGAAAGGCTGTGGTCTGTAACATAAGCATTCAAGATAAGATTAAATACAAATGTAGTTCTCAAAATATGCCATATTTTAAATAAATAATTGGCATTATAATAAAATTAATAATAAGATATAGTACAATTATTTTTCATTTTAATAGAATTTTCCATTTTCCCATGCCTGGTCCTCTCTTCAATTGTTCAATATCTAATATTAAGAAATAATCACTGACTCCAATCTCCTCTGTCTGGTCCTCCATTCAATTGTTCAATATCTAATATTAAGAAATAATCTTTGACTCCATCTCCAGTTTCCCTTGTAGTATCAGTGATAGGAAGCAACTTGTTAGTGTGATACCGTGTACCTAATTAAAGACAGTGCACCTAATCAGAATCAGCATGGAAAAGGCATGGTTTTATGAATCTTCAGGTTAATCTTTCTGAATACTAATTAGGATGTGAAGTATTGAACACCAGTTCTAATTTTGAATAGATGCTCCATAAGCATTACATTAATGGAATGTTTGTTAGATCTGAAATTTTATTTATAGGCAGTGATATCAAAGGTCACACAATTTTGAATACCAGTCTATATACACTTAATTAAACATCTCAAGTTTAATTACTAATCCTTTAAATATAAAGAAAAAATGTTAGTACATGACAACTATGATTGATGGTTAAATAATAGCATTTATTATTTGAATATTATTACTAGGTAGTCAGCATGATCAACCCAATCTAAAATTATATATTAAAAATAGTGTTAAATAAGAAGCAAATTAATTTATAAGGCTAAATCCACTGTATTAAATAACAAAGAGAAAATATATTTCTCTGAAACTTAACTTTAATATTTTAAGATATTTGTCATGTCCAAAATAAATCTGAAGCACAGCACATTATTTTGAAGTTGTAACAGTAGTCAAAATGATTCTTTATTAAGCAAAATCTATTTTGGTAATGGAAACAAAAAAAACAAAATCAAATATGCTCAAAAATCTTCACAATTAGTGTTCAACAACATACACACGAATGAATTATTTCTTTGATTCAATTTTCCCAAAAATCTTAGGAAAATTTACTTTGATCAGAGCTATTCTTAACATTAGCAAAATGAGTATTCTTTATTTTTCTGAATAAAGAAATTGTGATAATTGTTTTAAAAATATGGTATAACAAGGCTCTAAACATTCAATGAGGGAAGGATGCATGTATTGTGCTGCAACATTCCTATGGGAATTCTTTCATCCAACAGTTTTCCTTTCTACTTCATTATTTAATTACAGGGTGAAATTGCCTGTACAGCATGCCCAGTAAGTTAAAAGTAGTTGTGATTGGATGTATTATCATCGTGGCACAATATTTATGCCCCTGAGTAATGTATTAAAAGAGGTAAAAAAAAAAAAAAAAAAAAAAAAAAAAAGCAACCCTTTTAACTATAGAGCTGGTGCAGCATTAAGAAAGTTAGGTTCAGAATTATTCATACTCTTGAAATGAAATTTACCTCATCCATAGAGGAATGGATAAGAGCTTAATATTGTTCAAAATGTCATGGATAGAGAAAAATGTGAAGAAGAGAACATTTCTTGTGACCTGGTTTTTGTGACTTGGTATTCTCAAACTTTCATAAGCTAGATAGTACATAAGCCAGAGAAGAAAGCCACCCTCCTTTTGTCAAGGTCCTAAAACTGTCACAGTAGAACTCCCTTTTAATCGAAATACATTTTAGAGAAATGTTCTAGAAAGAAACTTACATTAATTTAGTCAAAGCCTGTGTATGTGTAGAGCAGGACCTTAGGTTCTAATAAATGGGCTGCTTATGTAAAGTAAGCTATCAGTCAAATCCTAGGTTTCTCAGGTTTTTTCTTTTTCATTAGATAACTTTACATTTGTATCAATTTCTTTGCCATTTAATTTTTTTCATACATACCATTGTGTCTAATATGATCTTCACAACAACTTGTTATGTGATAAAAATATTATTTTGTACCTCTACTAGGTCAACACGGAAACTATATCTCAGAAAGGTGCAGTATATTTTTTGCTCTAAAGTAATTTAGGGTTTATTTTCAGATATCTCCAAATGTAGTTAACACTTCATAAAGTTTCCCCAAATGGCCAATTCACCTAGACAATACGACTCAGAAACTAAACTAAATTCTGAGAAAAACTTAAGCTTTTTATTTGTAAAAGCTTTAACCTTGCCAATAACAGTACGAGAAATGTCATTTTTCATCTGGATACAGCCAGCTTCTTATGGATCTCCACAGAACTGCTCCGATTCTCTTTGTCATGGAACTGAGAAAATTGAAGCTATTCATCAATCCCAAAGAGTAGCAGGCTAGGGTGTGAGACTTCAACGACTTTGTTTTGACCTTGTTTACTCTGCTGATTCAACATAGGTGAAATGGATCTAGCTGGTAAAGATTTCAAGGTCACTCTTGTATTTTTTTTTAAAGGTGTGGACTATATCAATAGATCATCTTTATTTAAAATGGAGAAATTATAAATCTAATGATAAATTAATGTTCTTTAGTAACACAAATTACTGTTAAAAACAATGTTTGTGACAAAATCATAATTTTTATTTATTTAGATACTTCTAATTACTGATCCTTTGATTGTTTTACGCATTTAGTCAATTATAATGTATTCCACCAAATGAATTCATGAGTATAAATATGTTTAAATGAATCGATTAATACTTCTGGAAACTAATCTTCTGAAAATGGGTGAATAAAGTCACCTTCGTTTATGAAAACACCTATCATCTTTTGGCATAGTGATATATCTGAACTCCACATCTTAAATTCTGAGAACCTTATAACCAATCTTTCTATGAGCTAATAGGCATAATTTGTTCTTAGGCAACAAATTAACAATTGATTTTTATCAACCAGTAATGTTATCTAAAGTAATAAGCATATCAAATTAGTGATTTAACCAATTATATTTATTATATAGAAATGTTGACCTGGCAAGGAGGTTTTATTTTCTTTTGTTGAGACAATGCTGACCAAATATTAACATGATTATAGCCAAGGGCTGCCTAACACTATAACCCCCCATAAATATTCTTGAACCTTGGAATAACTTTCTTAGTACAAAATGATGGAAGTATTTTAATAGTTGATTAATGCTGTTTCTCCACTTACGTTTGAAGGTATTTTCCCTGTTTTTTGTTTGTTCATGTTTGAACTTTGAAAAAAATCATTCACTGTATGTGATACAAAAAGCACTTAGCATTGTGAAGTGTTATGGTTATACACTGTTGAATACTCAGGGTCATATTTCTGTTTCACATAAAGTTTAGCCAACAGAACATGACCCTTAGACAATACAGAGCTGAAAATACAAAAGAAGTGCATCGCTTTCAGGGTAGAAATTATAAGTCACTTTTCAAGAAATATAACCACTGAAGATGCATTTTGAAAGTTTAATTTTGAGCCTTGTATGTTCTGAATAGGACTTGTTTTATTTTCCTTGGTGAAACAGATATATTAAACATATAATAGATGGTTGGATGGAATTATGGAAAGAGGTAAGTAGGTAGATAGATGATAGATTTTCTTGTTTTATTTGAGTTGCTCCCTATTCTCATTCTAATGTATATAAAACTTTACTTAAGGTGAGGGAAGCCTGTGTGGCTCAGTTGGTTGAGCCTCAGACTTCGGTTCAGGTGATGATCTCACAGTTTATGGATTCCTGCTCCTTGTCAGGCTCTATGCTGACAGCTCAGAGCCTGAAGCTTTCTTGGGATTCTTTGTCTCCCTCTCTTTGCTCCTCCCCCACTCATTCCCTCCCTCCCTCTCTCTCTCTCTCTCTGTCTCTCATAGAAAAAAATATGAATAAAAAAGTTTAAAAAGTATTAAAAAATACATAAAAATAAAAAAATAAAACTGTACCTAAGGGGAAGCAATAACCAATATGTCACTTAGGTTTTATTTGAATAAATGAGGTAATTCATTTTTTTATTTTTTATAAAGATGTAATTAGTTTTAAAACAAATGATTTTCAAATATATACACACTGACTGTTTTTAAAGATAAAAGTGAATTATTTCATTACAAGTTAATTTTTCTGTATTAATACAGTTAACAGAACATTTTTTTACCTCCTCTAAGATGAAACATGTTAAAAGTATAAATACAAAAACTGACTGAAGTAAAATGTTCAGTAAGATTTAACAAGCCATTCCCTGTAGAATGTTACCATCAATGTACAGAAGAGCTTCTCTGAAACACAAATCTTTGCTTTGCATTTCAGTGACTCAAATTGATAAGCTTTATGAATTTGCAGTACAGATATTGCATTTTTCCTTTTAAACTGACAAATTCCAAGTGTTTAAAGATTTTATCTGTACCCTCTGACTATAAATCAAAATTATAATTTTTCAAGCTTACAATAAAACTTCAGTTTGTGAAAGTAACTTCAGTATGTTTTATATTTGGCACAAGGGAGTGATATAAAATAATTTGTATTCTCTAAATATGTCCAAATAATAATGTTATTTTACTTCAATGCAAAATCACTTCACTATATTATTCACAAATTATCAGTTTTATTTATTTTACATACACGATTTGCCCTATATATTAGTATATGAAAAAAGTAATCTTTGTAGGCATTTGCAAATAACTGTCTGCAAATGATCAAAATTAAGTCATTGATTGTAGAAGCTATCACATTAGCTAAAATAGAAAAGAACACACCAGATGAAAGAAAAAAGAAAGCTTTTAAAGATTTTATTTTCTTTTAAGTAATCTTTACACCCAACATGGGGCTTGAACTTACAATCGAGATCAAGAGATGCATGTTCTACCAACTGAATCAGCCAGGCACCCTGGAAAAAAGGCCTTTTTACTATTTATTTATTTCTTTGAAAAAAAAACTTTTAAAAATTAAAATCAGTAACCATGCAGAAGACAATTTGAACAGAATCTACAATCATGTCCATAGATCACTTTTCAAAATGGATAAAGTGCATGTTCAAGTTGTTTAGAACTCTAACACAGTCTTTAAAATTCCAAAATTTATAGTTCTATAAAATATAGTATTTTAGCATCCAGAACAAGTACCAGATTTTAAGCAGATCTTAATGTCATTATTCCACTTCTGTGGCTCTCAACATCTTTTTAATTATTATACCTTGAAGACAATAAACCTTTGAATTCAGTTAAAAATTACATGAAAATACAAACTGTGAATGAGAAAATGTGGGAATTGGCAGGTCAGTTAAATGAATTCAGTTTGAAACAGCACAATATTTTGTATGCCTGCTTTCCAATATTCCACAATATATTGGTTGCAACAAATATACTGTTTCAAGTAAATTGGCTACTGAGTCAGAATGCTATTCTTAAGCAAAGTCCTTTCAGAGTAGAGAAAGATTTTATTTTATTTTTAAAAGTTTATTTATTTATTTTTGAGAGAGAGAGAGACAGAGAGAGAGAGGGAGAGAGAGGGAGAACATGTGCACACATGAGTGGGGAAGGGGCAGAGAAAGAAGGAGACAGAGAACCCCCAGCATATATATAAATTAGACTATATAATATACTATATAATATGTAAATATACAATATATATAAATAAATATCATATAAATTCTTTCATATATATATGAAAGTCTTCCATAATGGAAAAAGTTATATATCGTATTTTCTAATTAAGGAAATAAAATCAGTTAAACATAAAAATAAATTTTTAAAAATTAGGAGATGACTCTCTTCTCTTAAATGTCTTGAGTTTTGATACATGCTCAATAATGCATGTGTGCCTGCGGGTGTGTATGTGTGTATATACATATATATGTGTGTATGTACATATATATATGTATATGTGTACATATATATGTTAAGCATGCATATGCTATATATATAAATATATATGTATAATATTTAAACAAAAGGTATAAATTTAGGGAATTTTCTATAGCTCCTTGTACTACCCTTTTATCAGGAGAAGTAAAACTCTAATCAGTTACAAACAAATGTAATGAAAAGTGTTAAATCAATATGTATCTTTTAAAGCTCTTTATACCATAGTGTGTGTGAAATCCATCCATTTCTCCCAAGCCCCTGTAATACCACTCTACGTAGCAGATACTTTCACCTTATTTCTGAACCAGTTCAGTGTTCTCACTAACTTCCTTGCTTTCAGTCTCTTTTGGACTAAGATACTATCCACCATTCTGTCACCATGTTCTTTTACAACTCAGATTGGTTGTCATTCATTCCTCTACTTAAAAACCTCCATTATCTCCTTTCTCACTGCCACCAAAAGACACCAACCTCCTTATCCTGCCTTTAATACCTTTTGCAGCCTGGCCCACCATCTATACGATACACCATATGGTCTAAGTGCACCATAAGCACAGCTTCTCAAAACAAGCCAGGAACTTTCCTGGTTCCAAACCTCATTCTTGTTATTCTAACTATTCCATTTCCTCTTTTAAAATCTTTCTCTGGGGGTGCCTGGGAGGCTCAGTCAGTTAAGTGTCCAACTCTTGATTTTGGGCTCAGGTCATGACCTCATGGTTCCTGGGATGGAGTCCTGTGTCAGACTCCATGCTGTTAGCATATTATACACTCTAATTTATATTAATTAATTATATTAGAATATTATATCACTCACATTTATATTCATATTTTATATAAAATACATGATTGATATTTATTGATCAGTTTAATTATTAATTATCAATATATATTTGCTATATGATATATATGTAAAATATTATATATTGCACATATTATTTTTATATTATATATAATACATGCATATAATTATATATATATTACTTATATTTATTATATTATACTATATTACATTATATAGATTTTTCTCTCTTTAGGAGATGCTATCAGGTTTACTCAGAGCTACTAAAGGGAATGATGACAATGAATACTTGAAATAGGGATGTTTACAAAAAGGTGTAATGGGAAGTAACAAAGAGATAACTGAATAAATATACTTGTATGTGTGAACTATGCACAGAATTTCAAAAGCTGTACCTTTTTTCTTAAAAATTAACACTAAGGGAAACTGACACCACATAGAAACAAACCAAACAGTAATGTATATGTCATGAAGGGTTACTTGTCTTTATTGTATTTCACTATATTAAGCTATATTGATTGTTATTAATGTAAGTAAGTAATAACAAGGAATTGAAGAATCAAATAAAAAATGATCATTTACATTTATTTATGTGTCATCTAGAGCACTAGGTGGTAACAATATTTGTTGAAAGTTGACTTTTAATTTGCTCAAGAGATAATAAGAATAAGCAAGAGTAATTTGGAACATTAAATATGTGCGCAGTAGTTCCCCCCTTATCCGTGGGTGATATGTTCTAAAACTCTTGTAGATGCCTGAGGCTGAAGATAGTACTGAACACTATATATATTATACTATATTTTTTCCTATACTATACATACATACCTATGGTAAACTTTATTAGGCATAGTAAGTGATTAATAATAATAACTAATAATAAAAAAGAGCAATTATAACAAAATATTGTACTAAAAGTTATGTGAATGTGAATGAAATATCTTATTGTGTATACTCACTCTCCTTCTTGGGATGCTGTAAGATGATGAATGCCTAAGTGATGAGATGAAGTGAGGTGAATGATGTAGGCATCAGGACATAACATTAGGTGCTAATGACCTTCTAATGATCCTCAGGGGGAATAACCTGCAGCTGGACCATGGTTGGCCACAGGTAACAGAAACTATAGAAACTGGAACCACAGATCGGGGAGGGGGGCGGCTACTCTATGTATATTTTATGTTCAATAAATGGTAAATATTATGCTGGTTAGAGTATAAAACAATTGATATGATTCAGTTCATCCTTTCAATGATCTTGTATTCTAGTTATTGAACCTGTGTATTTATGTGACTGCATATAATATGCTGTAGTTGCTGGGTTGCAACCTTAGAAGCTTCCCAGGTAGAACTAAAACTAGCCTACGTAGTCATGATGGGCAAGGAGAGACCAAAGAAAGAGGAAGACCACTCCACGTTGGTAGATGGCAGATTTAATAAGCAAGAGAACTTACTTATGAGACTTGACTTAGGTGGCTGCAAAACAAGTATACCTCTGCATCTACCCACCAGAATCTTAAAAATTTATAGAGAGACTTTAACTAGATCCAGTGTACATGGTGGTTGAGATAGTATCATCACCACATTTCTATCTCAAGTTTTTATCCTCAGGGCAGCTTCTGGGAGTGGGGAAGGCAAGCAGAACACACATTCCAAGGATGGGGAAGGGGCTGAGGAGCTTCTAAGTGGACAGGTGTAGCTCATGGGTCAAACCTGTGGTTACATCTTCTTGAATGACCTCCTCCAACAGTATGGCCAGCCAACAAAACATTTAGATAATTCATAAACAGTTTTGATAAACAGCCACTTCCTCAAGTCCCCTGAGTGACCCATCACTGCTTTCCCTCTAGCATCCACATTGTGGAAAGCACCATAGTGAGAAGAATATAAAACATGGACCCCATTTCAGCCATTCAACTTCCCCATATCTTGAATGAATAATTTCTTAAAAGTGAATGAATTCCAAGCAAATAAAGTCTGAGTTGGGAACAAATTTACCACATATGAAAAAGGCCACTGTCACTGAAGTATACAGATCAGGGTAAAGAGTGGCAAGATCAGAAGGGAAGACTATATTGGCCCAGCTCAATTAGAACATTTTAGGACATGGTAGAGTGTTTTCATTTTATCATGCATTAAATAAAACCGGCACAGGAATGTATAATCAAGACAAAGGACAAGATCAGTCTCCTATTTTGTAAATTACATTATGCTCTATAGAGAATGGACCAGAAATTTCTCATTACAAATTCTTTTCTAGACTTACATAAATCTTCAACTATTTAAGACCAATTGTATGATTCACTTTCATCTAAAATAGTAGGTTCCCCAAATAACTAGTAGTGTCTCAATAGCTAAAGACACAGCTGATTTTTAGGTCCAGTTTTGATAGCAAATGCTGTTTTATTAAGTTGGGGTGTTATATTTAAAAGGGATTATGTGTGTTAATTACGATAACATGGTTATCATACTGTCCCTCACTAAAATTTTGTCCATTGATCATACTTAGTGATTTCTCATGGAGAGTAAATGAGTTCCCTCTCACTTTTCCCCCCTTCATTGTGCAAATGGGTTCAAACTCAGATGGCTACACAGCTGCAGTGAGTTATATCAAAGAGTGATGTATGTCCAGTGTGATATAAGGAGTAGTGACTGGAGTAAACTCCTCATTTATGATCTGGAAAAAAAATCCAAGTATCTTTTCAATACGTAATAGGGAAAAAGAAAATAAATTAGTATGCAGTTTCAGTTTGTGGAAATGTAATCACAAAAAATGACAACTGGAATGTTCATCCCCTTGGCTTCTTAAATGAAACTGGACAATGCTTTAGGAAAGCTTTGCACAGGAAGGTTTCAGCCCCAGAGTATAAGCAAGTGATGATTCCTGAGAAAATCATCTCATACCAAAGAAGAAATCATGTAGTCACAACCTCATAGAATTTTACAGCAGCATCAAACTGTTAAGATAATTGGGTTTAAACCCTTTAGTTTTCAAGCAAAGTGACTGAAGATTTATGCCTCAGTATTCTCTATAAAACACAATTTTGATTTGTGTAGGAATCACAACATCTGAAAAAGCAGAGGATACTCGCATTAACTTCTTCCATTAAAATAAATGGAAGAAAGGGGTTTTCAAATAACATAAGAAATGATATTTAGGAGTTAAATTCATGGGAAGGAATCTATTTAGTAGCTTGGGTAAACTTCACAAGATACAATGTATGGGTAACTAAATATATAACTGGGAGATAATATCAATAATTTTGTATTTTATCCACAGAAAAATCTAAAAGTTATTTATTATTTATTGAGCATGAAAATCTGTATTCTTGTATTAAAGAATATTGTGCATTTGCAACATGTAATACAAAGAAACACTCAAGAAAGCAAGGTCAAGAGTTCCTTACTGGTTAAAATGCCAATAAAAAAATTATCCTCTCATTCATTCCAGAATACCTACTTCATAGGATTGTTAGGAGGATTCTGTAAATTAACATGCATTCAGAATTTAAAACATTTGGGAATCATTTTATTCCCAATAATATCAACAAATGATATGTTGAAATATATGTTATATATACAATTTTGTGATATGATTATATATTTATATTTTAAAGTGATTTAGGTATAAAAGAAAAGTCAATTCTTATATTAATCAATTAAGATATAAATGATAATCTAAAGTCATTTCATATATATCATTGTTTTTATAAAATCTTTTCATGTATTCAGAAGTCATTTCATGATAGTATTTCATTAAGTCATAAGACTCTTTCCAGATGAATAGAAAAGCAATATTATTTTTGTTTTTGAGGTGAGGAAACTAGAGTTCAAGTAACTCAAGTAGTTGGTATATGGTCCATTTACCATATCTATCAATATTTTTGTGCTTTCTGGTTAACTTTATCAAAATTTACATTATTCTGATTTGTTAGGAGTAAAAGTGATAGGAGAATGATTTCGTTAGGCAGTTTTCAGCATTTGGGAGGTCATTTGAGAGGTCCTATGTTGATCAGATCTAGTTTTTGAACTGGATTCACTATTATGAAAATAGAATATCTTCAGAGAATGTCTCAGAATGATTTTGCTCACCTAAGAGTGAGGTATCGTCCCATTCAATCTGTTAATTGACCTAAAACAAATTGTACAGCTTTGGTCATAATGACCTCACCCTAGCACAGACATTTTCTAAAAAGAAGGAAAAAAATCAGATCATATATGCACACAGTATAAAAACGTGGTATCTTTTGAAAAAGGAGAAGTTTTATTTGTCTACTGTTTATGTGGTTTGGTCATGCCTTGTTCTGCTTAGAACCTATATACCTAATATTCATGTTTTTATTTTAGAATTTCAGAAGAATTGCAGGACACCCAAATAAGTGGAATTTTGGTTAGCAAATACAATTTTTTGATCCAGTTTCTCCTACCACATGGGTCTATTTATTATGTAAATAGAAGTTAGGTGTGTAGGCAAATAGCAAGTTTCAGTATTTCTATTCATAGGCAGTTCAACGCTCAGTTTGCATCAGAATGATATTTTAGATCCTTCTTAGATGGTCTTGTTAAGAGTGAATCAAGCCTTACTAGGGAGAACTTTCACAGACTTTAAACTATGATACACAATTCCCTACTTAAACACCCAATACAGTAAAGAAATTTCAGAAAAGAAACACCAAACAAAATCGCATTCTGAGACAAGCCAATATATCAATGAACAATGAACAAAGCACATGGCATGTTACCCGTGATTCTCTGTACCATCAAGAGGTCAGGTTCAGTTAGGTAGCTTCAGGGTCTTCTGTCAAATTTGAAATATTTTTCACAGATGTCTTGGACAGTGTTCATTATATAACTTATTGAATCTGTACTAGAGTTTGATATTGAAAGCATAAGAAAAAATATCTTCCAGTTAGAAAAATAAAGAACACTAGGAGAGCTAAAATGTTGAATGCGTCTTTTGGTTAATAGAAAAAAAATAACAAAATAAAAATCCTTGTATATTAACTTGTAAAAAGCATACCTTTTGTATAATATATTTAAAAAAATACTCTCTTGACCCAGTTTTGAACCCCTGGCTAGTGGCTGGTTAGTTCCCCCTCTGGAACGGCCAATTGAACCTATTCCCAAAGTCGTCTCTGATAAGGCTCTGAATAGATACACAACTTAATCAGCCCAAGCCAGCTACCAGACATTTAGGGATAGCCATCCTAGGTCCCAGAACCTGGGAAATTATTCAAGTAGCCAAACCACACCCTGCTTGCAATACATACACTGCTCCCTACAGCTCTAACTTACTGTTACCCTGCCCCCAGGTACAAACACCTGTGTGACATTGCCTGGCATCCTGCTCTCTTTTGGGGTTGTAAATAACAAATTCTGCCTTTCAGCTTTCTGAGTGTCATTTCATTGCACCTTGTCATCAAACATCTTTACATCTTATAAAACATTGTGATATAGTATAATGATTACTGGACCATGCCAAAGAATACATGAACTCTAATGAAGGCTCTGTCACTCATTAGCTAGATGATACATTGCAGATATAACACCCATATTGAAATTGTCCTCATTGAGGCCACATTCTGTGAGGGAGAGGTAGTGTTTCTATTATTGCTTTGACTATAGCTATCAGGCAGAAATCATCTCACCATTATACACAGAGTGAGGTTTCTTAAATTAGTATGTTTAAATATACATGCACACATATGTACATTTAGTGGAAAGAACACATACATTTTTAACAGATTATCAAATAAATTCATAGCTTGTGAAAATTTAAGTATCACTGAAGTGGAAGAATCTTTATCCTGAGATTTTATGAAGTCAAGAATACAAGAATGACTGAATCAAAACTAATGAAAATAATCTAAATATATTTTACTAGAGTTAATTTATGTTTAATAGTAAATGTAAAAGTATTATTGATTCCTAATTTTTCCTTACAAAGGAACTTACAGAAGCTATTAGAAAATGTGGTCCATAGACTATATTTATCCTGATTCCATTAGCCTTGAACTTTTCCATGTACTGATGATGCTTTTTTAAGTTTTTCATATCATTGGTGACCCATTTGGAGATGCTTTCTGATTTTCAGGTATTACCATTCTTTTACAAATGTTCAGTTTCTTCTACACAATTTGTTTTAACAACACAAAACACCCCATCAAGTGTTTTGTTTAGGTTTCCTTTCCTCTAATATAAGCAGAAAATGGCTTCCAGTAAATCTGTTACTCTGAGGGAATTACTCCCTTATTTCTTCATAGAGATAGATGCCATTGTTTTCTAATTCCTAGTGATTTAAGTATTCTATGCTCAGGCATACTGCCTTTGTGTTTGGCTTATGGAAGGGATATTTCATTGCCCTCAACTTGCTGTAAAAAATAATAATTTGCACATTTAATATAAACTGAGAAAATAATTGTTAAAATTAATATTAAGACAATGGCACTCCCTTTATAAATATATATCCTTGTGCCTTTATAAATAAGTGCTAGCATCAGCAATTCTTTTAGTTTACTGTTTCTTCTTTTAACATTAACAACACATGGTTTATTTTGCCCAGACTCTAAGTGCTGTCAACTCTTAGAGTCTTGCTTTATTCATCCGTAAGACTGCTTTTGCCTTGAAGGTATTTCCTAAGCCAGGAAAATGGTAGCCTCTGATTTTCATGATCTCACTGGACCCTAGGCCTACCAAAGTAATTTGATTTAATAAGAAATATACTACTTTAAGCTGATTCCTCCACATGGATACACCTTTAGTGCAGTGGGAACTAGAAATAAATACCATTTTATATGTTCAAGAAACACTGAGCTTATGATTTTTTTCACTATTTATTTTTAAGAAAGAGACAGAGTGTGAACTGGAGAAGGGCAGAGAAGGAGGAAGACACAGAATCTGAAGCAGGCTCCAGGCTATGAGCTTTCAGCATAGAGCCCAACATGGGGATCAAACTCATAGACCACTAGATCATGACCTGAACCGAAGTGGGATGCTTAACCGACTGAGCCACCCAGGAAGCTTGAGCTGATGATTTTGTTAAAAATGGTCCCAGACCTTTAGTGTCTTGATGGGTATGACAGAAGCAAGTACAGATTTTCTCAGGCCTCAAAAATTATCTTTAGATAAGGCTCTAGGAAAAATGAGTAACTCTCTCTTTCTCTCTCTCTCACACATTCACACACACACACACACACACACACACAACACACACCTCACACACATTACAATATATCCACAAATACAAATTTCACAACACACAAAAACAAAAGGTAGAATAGGACCTGATAAAGACTTAACATAAAGGAATTACTAGACACATAATTAAACAGCTCAGATATAATAAGAGCTTAAGCATAAAAACATTAAGCATGAGGTGCCTGGGTGGCTCAGTCAGTTCAGTGTTCAACTCTTTGTTTCAGCTCAGGTCATGACCTCATAGTCAGGGAGATCGAGCCCCATATCAGGCTCCATGCTGGAAGCTCAGAGCCTGCTTAGGATTCTCTCTCTCTCTCTCTCTCTCTCTCTCTCTCTCTCTCTGCCTCTTTCCTGCTTGTGCATGTGCTCTCTCTCTCTCTCCCCCCCAAAATAAATAAATAAACATAAAAAATTAAGCAATTTATTAATGAACCAAAGAGAAGTTCTATAAATAAAATAAGATTAAAAAAATGAATCAAAATAAAATAATTGAAATGTAAAATCCAGTGTTTGAGTTTAACCACAAATTAAGTCCTCAGGAGAGAACAGTGAAATATATAGAAATTATGCAGAATGTATCAGAAAGATTTAAAAAACAGAAAACATGAACAAAGTCTAAAGAGAATTGGATGAAATGAGAATTATGAAAAGACAAAAAAAGTTATTAAGTCACAGATATCACTTGAAGATATACAAGCCAAGAGTTTTCCACAAATGATGGAATAAAATAATGTATATATTCACAGGGCCCAGTGAATCTAAGTACTATTAATAAAACAAATGTAGACCTCTACACATGAAGATAATGACTCAAAAAGCTAAAGACTGAGAGAAGACCTTCAAATGCCAAAAATCAGTGACAGATTAACTTCAGACTGCAAAAATAAAACTGATACCCAATTTTAAGAGTAACAATGAAGTTAATAGTGATATAATGAAATTGTGGGAAAGTAAGAATATGCTGTTTATCTAGAATATTATACTGAATAATATCCTTTAAGAATGAAGTAGAAGGGCACCTGGGTGATTCAGTTGGTGGAACCACTGACTTGTAATTTTCTGCTAAGGTCATAATCTTGTGATTGGTGGGACCTAACCTGTCAGGCTTGGGATTCTTTCTCTCTTCCATCCCCTGCTCATGCTCTCTCTCTCTAAAAATAAATAAACATTAAAAAAAGAATTAAGTATAATGACAATATAGTTTCAAAATCAAACCCAGTTTGGCCCCCAACAAACCTTCAGTAATAAAAATTCAAAATGTTGTATCAGAAGAAAAAGGAGAAAGTGATAGCAAATGGAAGTTCTGCAATTGAAAAAAATAGGAAGAACCAACAAATTAATAAAAATATACATTAAATTTAAAATAACATTAGCTTGGGGTACCTGGGTGGCTCAGTTGGTTGAGCATTTGACTTTGGCTCAGATCATGACCTCGCAGTTCGTAAGTTAGAGCCCCATGTCAGGCTCTGTGCTGACAGCTCAGAGGCTGGAGCCTGCTTCAGATTCTGTCTCCCTCTCTCTCTGCCCCTCCCCACTAATGCTCTGTCTCTCTCTGTTTCTCTTTCTCAAATATAATCATTAATAATTAAAAACATTAAAAATAAAATATTAGTTTTATTTTTTAAAGAAAGCATGATGAAATAAATAATGTAACATAGTCTAAAATACATGACAAAAGTAATATTTAATTGGAATGGATGATAGATCTTAAAGTGTTTTAGACTTTTCTAGAGTTTAGGTGGGCAATAAAAATGTTAATATTACAATGAGTTCAGAATGATTATTAACATTTATATCATATGTACAATTATAGTCAGTACATAAATTCCCAAATACTAGAGAAAGTTTGTAGAATGAAAGAAAAAATCCAAAGAAAACAAGAAAAGAGAAAAGTACACATAAAAAAAAAGATATAGTAAAAAGAAGAATAAAATAAGATGGTGGAAATAAATCTATATATCTGTGGTTATAATAAATCTAAATGGAACAAATATTCTTATGAAGATAAATATTTTCACATTGGACAAAGAGAGAAATCAATTATACATGGTTTAGAGTAGACACACCAAAACACTAAGAAACAGTAAGAACTCAAATCTTTAAAGTCCATGGCTATCAAAAATTACAACAGACCATTACTAATCATATTTTAAACTTTTATTTGTTTAAAAGATTAAGAGATGCTTCTTTTATAGTATGAGCTTGAAAACTCCAATTGCTTTTGTTTTTTCAGCCTCTGCGCTGTTTTAAATGTTGTACATTGTGATTCTCCTAAATATTTTGTGCTTCACATTTCCTTTGGAACTCTGCATTTGGTGGTTAATATTTTAAGGCATAAAATGAAGGTGTGCTTTTTCCAGAGTAATCTGAACTTACTTCTATTAACCTCCTGCAGCGTATTTTTACCTAAATTATTAACTGTTGATTATTTGGACCCCTAAATATGTCATTGTTAGCTACAAGTCTATATAAGGGATCTTCTTGGTAGCAAAATTAATTTTTTTCCTTGTTTGATGAGCTCTAAAATTTCAAACAAGAATTTCCGAGTGTGAATGCAGACACCCGAGGTGAGTATGGGGTTCAGATTTATTTCTAGTTTTACTCTTATACTAAGCACAGATGTTTTTAGGATTCCAGCCAAGTGGGACCATATAGACTCCTTACTCTGGCATATTCTAGGCTTGGTCTCCTTTCCCCAAGTAACCGGGCAACCACTTCAGCAAATGTTCTCAACTCAAACACTGCTCTGTCTTCTCAGTAATTTCACTTCTAAGAGTTTATTTAAATTAAAAGTACAAAAATATAAACAGCTATAGAGCTATCTATTAAATGCTATAATTAAATCCAAAATAAGAAATAACTTAATTATAAAATGATGGCTAATTAATTATAGATCATTTCCATTGATAATACACTAATTCACAATAGTCTGAATATATTCAATTATGTTTATAAAGTTTGTAAGTTTATAAAAAAGAATTCATAGTATTTCAACATTTAAATAAATATATGTATGTAAAGTAGTTCCTAAAAAAGAAAAATAAATTATAATTGGAATAACCAAAACCGGACACCCAATGAACTGGTTGTTCATTTTCTTTTGTTCTACAGAGCTGTTTATATATAAACAATAAGAAGCAGAGGCCTTAACTCTAACTTTCAAGGAATACCTGACACTCAGCTTAAATCAAGAGAAATGTTCACTATTTTACCCTCTAAGAAAATTAGATTTTATTTTGAAATCAAACATGTATGGGGTGATTTATTGCTTCTTTTTATCACAGAAGTCCAAGGTAGTTTGGAGCCTCTGTAACAACTGTCTATCTTTCTTTGAAAAAGAATTGCCTGTGGTTCTACCGTTAAGAATCTCTTCACACCCTAGATATATTTTTATCTATATATCTGTACCTGGCACTAGCTGTTGACTTAAAATTTTTGTCCTTTCCCATTGTGATTATTAGGAGTAATGTAATTGATAACTACTTATTATAATATTAGGTTAAGAAAGCATGTTCTTTCTTAATATAATTTTTAAAAATCAACTTTCATTACAATGTATTCTGAAACTGGGTATAAGATACGAGTCTGCTTGCAACTATGAAGTCAGTAGTCTGAAGTCAGTAGTATTCAATAGTTTTTAAGATTCTATAATCTAGAATACTCTCTAACATGAAAATTTAAGGAAGCCAAGTGTACTATTGGTAGATTGAGGGGAGAAATGCATGATTTAACAATAATATCATTTTGGTGGTAGGGTTAGGGTAAGTTTTTCACTTTGCGTTTCTAAATTTTTAAACAATTATCAAGTGTTATTTTTTTCCAAAAGAAAAAGTTATTACAATTTTAAATATAATTATAGTGAAAAAACATCTACAATTTTAGAATTTTTAAGAGGATTGATGAAAATAAAAACCTTCTATTTGTCTTAACTGATCCAATAGCTAAATTGTTCAATTTAATAGTAATAATGTTTTTGGTATATGTTCTATAGCTTATAGATAAGTGAAATAAATGAGAGCAGTTATACAGGATATCAGGGGGGAATTGAGAATAATGTTTGACATACTGTGAAGCAGTACGGTGTTATTGGCAAATGGATATAGACTAGTTGTAAATGTATACTGCAAAATTGAGGACAATCACTAAAAAAAAAAAAAGAAGTATTGTTAATATGCTAGAAGAGTGAAAATGGGATCATATACTCAATTAAAACCAAAGAAGGTAGAAAAGGAGGGAAAGAAACAATGAGCAAGTGCAATGAATGGTTACAAAAAAGGCAAATACAAGTCCAATTACATCAATAATCACCTTCAATGTGAATGGTCTGAAAAGACCTATTAAAAGAGAGATTGACGGAGTAGGTAAACAAACAAAACCCCCTAACAACTGAATAATATGTTATCTCAAAGAAAACCATTTTAAATATAAAGACAGATGGATTAAAAGTAATACCTACCATGCTAACGCTGATCAAGAGAAACCTGGAATAGCAATATTAATTTCAGGCAAAGCTGGCTTCCAGCAAGGAAAAGTTTCAGGTTTTAAAAAGGGGCATTACATATTTATAAAATGTCAATCCTCAAGAAGACATAACAATTCTTAAAGTGAATACATCTAATGATGTTGTGTCAAAATACATCAGGTAAGAACTGATAAAACTGCAAGAGGAAACATATAAATCCACCATTAGTATTGGATATTTCAACACTCTTCTATTAGACACTGATGGATCCAGCCAGCAGAAAACCATAAGTTTAATTGAACCGCTTTATATTTGTCAAGGTTCTCCACAGAAACAGAAACAATAGAATATGTAGAGATAGACAGAGAAGAGATGTATTATAGGAATTGGCATATGCAAATAAGGAGGCTGAGAAATTCCACAGTCTGCCATCTACTGGGGAACCAAAAAAGCCAGCAGTGTAATTCAGTTGAAGTGCAAAGGCGGGAACAGAGGCAGGGATAAATGGTGCAAGTCCTGGTTCAAGTCCAAAGGCTGGAGAACAATGAGCACCAAGGTCTGAGGGCAGGAAAAAATGGATGTCCTAGCTAAAGCAAAGAGCAACAAATTCACTCTTCTGCTTTTTTGTTCATTGACAAATATGTCATATGTGTTTTTTGCCAAAATAAAGCCTTAAAAGTTATCAATAGAAATATGCTTCATTGAAAAAAACAAACTTTAAACAGCATTGACATTTCAAGCTGAAGGCTCAATATCTTATATTTATATTATACATAGCTTTTTCAATTTTAGAATAACTTGATACAAATTTGGCATGAGAGCCATGTCCCTTAATTTTTTATTACCTCATGAAAAAATCTACCCATATCAGCTCTTAAGACTGATTCTCTTTCTCATCTGTTATATATATGTACTTATTTTTATTCTAAGAATTTTAATGCTTCTGCTCCAATAGAACAATGTATTTAATGATGAAGAAAAGAGCATAGGCATATTAATAAGTGAAATCCAACTATGTTTTTATAAATTAGAAATAAGATTAATACATAGTACATATTAACATTTTCTGACAATATTGTTAGAGGTCTGTCTGGTATATTTTTAATGTTTATTTATTTTTGAGAGAGAGAGAGAGAGAGAGAGAGACAGAGTGTGAGCTGGGGAGAGGCAGAGAGACAGGGAGACAGAATCTGAAGCAGGCTCCAGACTCTGAGCTATCAGCACAGAGCCCGACGCAGGGCTTGAACCCAAGAACAGTGTGATCGTGACCTGAGCTGAAGTCGGATGCTCAAATGACTGAGCCACCCAGGTGTCCCGAGGTCTGTCTGTTTTACTCAATAATGTATCCTCAGTTCCTAGATTAGCGCTTGTCATATTATATGTACACAATTAACTTATGTTGAATGAATTATTTATTGATGTCTGGCAATGGTAGCCATTTTAATATTGATTTTTGTAGTACATGATAATGTACTCCAAAAGTACTCCAAGTAATGTTGTCCAATATATTGGTTAAATCATATGAAATTGTCAAAATTTTATATTTTTTGGCATTTTGTGCATATATTATCAATAGATTGAGTTATGTGTTAAATAATGATATGCAGTAATCACAAATTTACGTTAAAGTGACTATTTGGGGTTCCTGTAAAGAAAATAATGATGTATTATGTTCAAATTAGGGAATTTTCCCCCTCTATTGTATGCCAGATCTCTTTAAGATTATAGCTCCATTGCTACATTTCTGGGCCCCATCTCTAAACTTTTCAATGATCTGCCATTTTAAAAACTTCCACAGCCAAGTTTGGAAAATAGACCATGATAGAGTGCCTGATGTTAGCTGGCCGGCCATTCAGACATAGTTCCCCAAGAACTGGAGGCTAATCAAAGGGTAGCAAACAGGTTGACTACAAAATTATCATGTTAAGAGTTATTGGCAACCATGCTTTCTTCATGTTGATCTATGAAAACATAAATTCACTTAACAAAGACAGTGACTGAACACTAAAAAAGATAAGCCTAAAAAAGGGAAAGAAAAGGGATGAAGAGCATTTGGTTTCTTGATTCTAGTTCTGGCTGAGGTCATATTGTGTTCCCCCTCTTTTAATGAGATTCCTCCATATCCGCATGATAAATTCTCTCTTTCTCCTTAGGCTAAAGTTGGTTTGCTTTATCTGAAATCAAAACAGTTCTAAGTTTTTGTCATATCAAATAAAAAATAAAGCACAATGGAGCCTGAAGGATATTAATTAATTATACTCCCCTGTATCTACTTTGTTCTTTATCTGACAGCTACCTAAAACAGTGTTTTAATTATTCATTGATTAGCTCTTTGTTATAAAATATACCACCAAGAAAACAATTCCATATAAAAGTGCTGTAGCTTTAAATAAATCACTGCAACTGGTGTTTTCAAAAGCTGAGATGTTTATCTTAGTTCATAATAAAAATCAGTATTAAATTTTTTTTCATGGAGCTGGAATGACACGCATGTTTATGTGAAAGAAATTACTGAAACAGATCATTAAAATTAAAGTAACAATTTTAACTGTTATGATAGATGATAACATCTGGTTTCTGAAAGGTGGCCAGTCAATGAACAAAGAATCAGGAAAGTTACAAGTCAAGGAAGAGAGTTTTAGTGTTATGATTTTTGAATAGAATAATTAATAAGAGAAGTAAATGCAGGGAAAAAATAATTTGGACACCTGAATGGATGTGATATAGTCATGCCTAAATTAACCAAACCATGGTAATTACAGAGAAAATGCATAAGGTAGATATATTTTTTAAAAATCTGTACAAACAACACAGCAACAGTGAAACAAACCTGTTGTACAGGGTGTATGTGAGATAACGTTTGCAACTATGTTCACCCAATTTCTTAAGAAGCAAATCTTAAGATTTGTTTTTCCTTATAGTGGATTATCCACACATGGAGAATTATATACATACTATATTTCTAGGTAAAGATATGAAATATAAAACTTTATCCAACTCACTGACAATAGGTAATAACTAAATATTAGTGAAAAGTTAACATTTGATTATCAAATGGAATTGTAGACAACTTATATCTTTAAATTTGCATTCCAGTTTTAATTGCAATAAAATAATGTATATAAATTTAAATCAAGAAGCACAAGAAGAAAAAAAAACTATGGAATGCCAGTTTTGTGTTGGCATTTTTTTTTACAATAATTCTATATGCCAGTTTTTGTTGTATCCTTTCTTGTAAGTATAGAACTGAATCTCAGAGCAGTTTTGTTTGTTTGTTTGTTTGTTTTCCTGGAGTACAAACTAATAACAAAACCATGCGGTAACACACATTTTCTAGTTTCAAAATCCATTTTTAAGCTCCAAATCTTGATACTTTGGAAAATGGGATTATACAAATTTGGACATTTTAATACAAATTTATGATAGAATCAGAATAAAAGTGGAAAAATAAAAAAAAAACTATAAGATAAAGGAGAGACTCAGGACCTTCACTATATTTCTGATTGAGAACAGGGATAAGAGCCTTTAAATATGCTGTAGTCTTCCATATTACTTCATTAGCATCATTTTACAAATTGACAGAGTTTTAACTGTTTAGGCTGAGGTTTTATTTTCTTTAAATTCTTTCGTTTTGACAAATCTATGGTATTCCAATTGATTTAGATTCCACATGCTTTGCTATCAAGGTCTTTACATTACTGTAAATACCAAAGTGGGGGGGGGGGGGGTAGCCAGAGAAATTATATTCAGTATTGGCTAAATAAAAATCCGTCACAAAATGGAGTCTGCAAATTCCTTCATAAAATTTGAATATAATTATATTTACTATAAAGACAGATATTAGTTTCAGCTGCCATATCTGTGATAAAGAATCACGAACCATTACTGGCTGCTTGATAATAGTAAAAAACAAAAGCATATCTAAACAAACAAAACACTTCTTTAAGTTATATAAACTTATAGTTTTGCTATGGAAAATCTGAGTGTCATGCATATAGGGGTGAAGGGTACCATCCTCCTCCAGCTTAGTCTGGAGTTTAATTTAACATGGATGTCAGATTGTTGGCTGTCTCAAGGACATGCTGAGATTTTTGATTCACTTCTCTGATTTTTGTCTATTAATAAATTATTTGACAGCATCCTGCTAAGTAGCAAAATTCAGTAACAACTTTCAGATAGGTGTTGCCAAAAATGATTTTTGA
The DNA here is from genome assembly GCF_028018385.1 of Neofelis nebulosa. Classification (NCBI taxonomy): domain Eukaryota; kingdom Metazoa; phylum Chordata; class Mammalia; order Carnivora; family Felidae; genus Neofelis; species Neofelis nebulosa. The sequence continues at coordinate 211,964,219 of NC_080782.1, forward strand.
GTGCATGTAGTTTTCATCTGTTGTAATTTAGTACATGACTTTCGTTTTCTTTAGGATCTTAATCTATAGCACTAGTGGACTGCTAAAAATGACTCATGATATTGCATATACCTTCTTGGGTGTGATCCTGGGTAAAATATTTGTAGATTATAGTAATTTTTATAAAGATTGTGCTTAAGCCTTACACTGAAGTGTTGAGGAAGCAGTATTTTCTGGAGATAAGAAGTATATCAAATGACAAGTACCGAATCTTATATTTGTTTTATGTTATACCATAGAAAAAAAAAAACAGACAAATTTAACTTTTTGCTGCTCAGTTACCAAAGGCTAGGGAGAACGTTATCATCACTGTTTTTTCCAATCCTCACAAAAAATAATATGTCTTTAATGATTCATAGCAGGTTGAAAAATTTGTATTCTTCTAGATTTTTACTTCCAGCTTTACTGAGATATAATCGACATTGTAACACTGTGTAGGTTTAGGTGTACAGCATTAGGGAGAACACTAGTAATGATTTTCCCACCTGCTTTTATTTCTTCTTTTTTTCACCTTTATTTTCAGTATCATTAATGTATAGTGTTGTAGTAGTTTCAGGTGTACAATATAGCGATCCAATAATTCCGTACATTACATAGTGCTCATTGTGATAAGTGTACTCATAAATCCATTCACCTGCTACCCATCCTCCTATCCATCTTCCCTCTTTTAACCATCAGTTTTTTTCTCTATAGTTAAGAGTCTGTTTTTTTGTTTGTCTTTTTTCTTTATTTACTAGTTTTGTTTCTTAGGTTCCATATATGAGTGACATAATAAGGTATTTTTCTTTCCCTGACTGGTTTGCTTAGCAATGTACTCTGTAGATCCATCCATGCTGTTGCAAATGGCCATATTCCATTCCTTTTTATGGCTGAGTAATTACATATATATATATATATATATATATATATATATATATATATATATTTCATCTAGAATAGAAAATTGGGTTATTTCCATATCTCAGCTATTGTAAATTATACTCCATAAACAGGGGTGCATGTATCTTTTAGAATTAGTGTTTTCATATTCTTTGGGTAAATACCCACTAGTGAAATTACTAGACCATATGGTAGTTCTATTTGTAATTCTCTGAGGAACAGCCATGCTGGTTTTCACAGCAGCTGCACCAGGTTGCATTCCTACCAACAGTACAGGAGGGTTCCTTTTTCTCCACATCCTCATCAACACTTGTTATTTCTTGTGTTTTTGATTTGTCATTCTGACAGCTGTGAGGTGGTATCTTTTTGTATTTTTGATTTACATTTCCCTGATGATTACTTATGTTGATCATGTTTTCATGTGTCTGTTTGACCACCTGATTATCTTCTTTGGAGAAATGTCTGTTCATGTCTTCTGCCCATTTTTAATTGGATTATTTGGTTTTCTGGTGTTGAGTTGTGGAAGTTCTTTATATATTTTGGATACTAACCCTTATCATATATGTCATTTGCAGATATCTTCTCCCACTCTGCAGTTTCCTTTTAGTTTTGTTGGTTGTTTCCTTTGTTGTTCAGAAACCTTTAATTATGATGTAGTTCCAATAGTTTATTTTTGCTTTTATTGCCTTTGCCTCAGGAGACATACCTAGAAAAAATTGCTATGGCCAATGTCAGAGAAATTACTGTCTGTTTTCCCTTGTAGTATGTTTATTGTTTCATGTTTCACATTTAGGTCCTTAACCCATTTTTAGTTTATTTTTGTATATGGTTTAAGTACGTGGTCCACTTCCATTCCTTTTCATGTAACTATTCAGTTTTCCCAGAACCATTTGTTGAAGAGACTGTCTTTTCTCTCATTGCATACTCTTGCCTCCTTTGTATAGGATTAATTGACCATATAATCGTGGGTATATTCCTGTGTTCTCTATTCTGTTCCATTGACCTATGTGCCTATTTTTGTGCCAGTACCATACTGTTTTAATTACTACAGATTTGTAGGATATCTTGAAATCCAGGTATCTTGTGATACCTCTAGTTTTGTTCTTTTTCAGGATTGCCATGGCTATTCAGCGTCTTTTCTGGTTTCAAGAAATTTTAGGATTATTTGTTCTAGTTCTGTGAAGAATGCTGTTGGTATATTGATAGGGATTGTATTAAGTCTATTGATTGCTTCCAGTGCTATGTACATTTCAACAATGTTTGTTCTTCCAATCCATGAACATGGAATATCTTTCCATTTCTTTGTGTTGTTTTCAAATTCTTTCATCAATATTTTAGTTTTTGGAGTATAGATGTTTCACCTGCTTGGTTAATTTTATTCCTAGGTATTTTATTATTTTTGGTTTAACAACAAGTGAGATTGTTTTCTTAATTTCTTTTTCTGATACTTCACTATTAGTGTATAGAAATGTAACAGGTTTTTGTATACTGACTTTGTATCTTACAATCTTACTGAATTTGTATATAGGTTCTAAGAGTTTTTTGGTGGTCTTTAGAATTTTCTATATATAGTATCATGTATTCTACTAATGGTGTAAATTTTACTTCTTATTTACCAATATGGATACATTTCTTTTTTTCTTTTTCTTTTTTTTTTTTTTTTTTTGTGGTATGATTGCTGTGCCTACCACTTCCAGAACTATGTTGAATAATAAGAGTGGAGATTCTTGTCTTGTTCTTTACATTAGGGAGATAGCTCTATTTTTCACCACTGAGCATATAATTAGCTGTGGGTTTTTCATATATGGCCTTTATTTCATTGAGGTATGTTCCTTCTACACCTACTTTGTTAAGCAATTTGTTTGTTTTGCTTTTTTAATCATGAATGGATGTCATACGTTTATCAATTTTTTTTTTTCTGCATCTACTGAAATGATTGTCTGGTTTTTATCCGTTCTCTTGTGATGTATCTATCATGTTGATTGATTTGTAAATATTGAACCACCACTGCATTCCAGGAATAAACCCCACTTGATCATGATGAAGGATTTTTTTTAAGTGTATTGCTGGATTCTGTTTGTCAATATTTTTGAGGATTTTTACATGTATGTTCATCAGAGACACTGGCCTGTAGTTCTCTTTTTTGTGGTGTCTTTATCTGTTTTTGGTATTAGGATAATGGTGACCTCATGGAATTAATTTGAAGTTTTGCTTCTTCTATTTTCTGGAGTAGCTTGAGAAGAATAGGCATTAACTCTTCTTTAAATGTTTGCTGGAATTTGCCTGTGAAGCCATCTGGTCCTGGACTTACGTTTCTTGGGAGTTTTTTTTTGGTTACTGATTCAATTTCCTTCCTGATAATTGGTTTATTTAAAATTTCTATTTCTTTTCGATTCAGTTTTGGGAGGTTATACGTTTCTAGGTATTTATCCGAATCTTCTACATTGTCCAACTTGTTGGCATATAATTTTTCATAATATTCTTATTATCTTTTGTATTTCTGTGATGTTGGCTGTTATTTCTCCTATTTCATTTCTGATTTTGAGACTTACTTTCTTTGATGAGTCTGGATTAAGGTTTATCAATTTTGTTGAGATCATGACTTGAGCTGAAATCAATTGTCAGGGCCTGAGCCACCCAGGCACCCTGCCAGAGATGCAGTGGCACCAAACTGCAGAGCACTTTCCCTGCATTGTTCCTGGAGAAGTTCTAGTTCTCCAGAAGTTTAGTGGACACAACCTGCAGTAAGATCAGATGTCTGCTTCCAGAATGGGGCCACAGTCAGACTGTGTATGTAGTTATCTTCCCCTCTCCCCTCTCCCTGAGGTAGGAGTCACTTTGGAGTGGTGCTGACCCTTCTCAGGGCTGACTGCACACTGCCAGGCTTACATCACCACTATGAATAGACTCTGGTCAAAGGTGTATTTGAGGGGGCAGGACTGCAGGAGACCCTCAGGGGTGGGAGAAGCTGTGTTAGCAAGGTCTGTGAGGGACTGCTGTGAGAGGTGACCTGGAGCTTAGGCCTGGCTGGAGCAGGCATATCCACAATAGAACACAAGTGTGGGCCACACTGTTAACAAGGTACACATCCAGTGTTGGCACTATGCTGGTTACCACAGCTGTCCATATGTCTAGGCCGGGGGTAGCAGAGAGAAATGGTCCCTGGCAGCTCCTTCGTTCTTAGAGAAGTCTTCTAAAACATGCTCTGAGATTAGTAAACAAATCTCTTTATACACCCCCGGCATTTTTCAAACTGCTGCTTCTATTTTGCATCTTCACAGTGCTTTGTCTTGTTGTTGCACTCTTTTTAAAAATGTTTTATTTATTTATTTATTTATTTATTTATTTATTTATTTATTGAGAGAGCACGAGCAGGGGTGGGGCACAGAGAAAGGGAGAGAGAATTCCAAGCAGGGTCTGCACTGTCAGTTCAAAGCTGGATGTGGGTTATTTAGGCAGAGTGGGAGAGAGCCAAAGCATAAGAGACTCTTAAAAACTGAGAACAAACTGAAGGTTGATGGGGGTGGGAGGGAGGGGAGGGTAGGTGATGGGTATTGAAGAGGTCATCTTTTGGGATGAGCACTGGGTGAAAAAGAGGTTAGAGTGGGAGAGAGCCAAAGCATAGAGACTGTTAAAAACTGAGAACAAACTGAGGGTTGATGGGGGGTGGGAGGGAGGGGAGGGTGGGTGATGGGTATTGAGGAGGGCACCTTTTGGGATGAGCACTGGGTGTTGTATGGAAACCAATTTGACAATAAATTTCATATATAAAAAAAAAAAGAAAACCAATTTGACAATAAGTTTCATATATTAAAAAAATTTAAAAAAAATGAATAAACGTTAAAAAAAAACAAAGCTGGATGTGGGGCTCAATCCCATAAACTGTGAGATCATGACTTGAGCCAAGATCAAGAGTCAGACACTTAACCAACTGAGCCACCCAGGCACCCCCTGTTGGGCTGTCTCTTTAAGCATGAGGACTCAGTTTCTTCTTGTCTTCCCAACTGTTCCAAAGCTGAGCTTACTGATTTTTAAATTTCCAGGTGTCAAGCTCCACTGATTGTAAGAACTCACAAAATTTGGCCCCTCTGGTTTTTAAAGCCAAATGTTATGGCTATTCATCTTCCCTGTGTGGGCTACCTGGTGCGAGAGTATGTTTCCCTTCTCCACCCTACAGTGTCCCTTGCTCTCTCAGATAATCCTGAGGGTTCATTTATCTCCTCACTGCTCTTCCTACCCTCTTTGATCTGGCCTCTTCTTTACATTTAGTCATGTAGAGTTTGTTCTGCCAGTCTTAGACTGGTTTTCTGGGTTATTTAAACTCATGTGAGTGTTATCTAGGTGCATCTCTGGGATGATGTGAGCTTAGGGTTCTCCTAATTTGCCATCTTCCTTGAAGTCCCCATTTGATTTTATTTCTATGGAAGAAAATGGAAACATGTGGGGATAGAAAAATTGAAAGAACACACCTTTATATTTCAAAGAATACTGATCATTTGCTTAGCAGGGGATTAAAGATGGAAAATACTGTAGAAAAAGTCAAAACACCCACATGTGTGTGTGCACAAGCACACACACACACACGGAGAGAGAGAGAGAGAGAGAGAGAGAGAGAGAGAGAGAGAGAGAAAAGCGAGGTGGGAGAGTAGAAAGTGAGAGAAGGGAGGGTGAGTTAAGACTGAGTGAGAAATTTTCAAGTGCCAGAAACAATGTGTTCTAAGCTCTTTATATGTATCTTCTTATAAATGTTTACAATAACCTATGAGTTAGGTACTATTACTGTCACCATTTAACCATTAATTGAGGAACAATGAGATTAAGTGACCTGTTGAAGATCATCCAGTAAATAGGCAGCAACACTGGTATGTGAGTTAGGCAATGTGCTACAGAATATGGCCATAATATGGCCAAATGATGCTGCTTTTTCCATTCCTTGAAAAGGAGAATTTCTGACATAACCCTGGATAGAGTTTCTTACAACCATAAATCCAATCTTTCATTAATGATGTTGGCTAACAGTTTCTGTCAAGTTAATATTCAAGAGAGAGATTCTAAAATTACTAATTGATAACCAATAAGAAACCATGGTTGTGAACTGTGGTTTATGAAATTTTTCCTAAAGTCTTTGTGCAAGGTTGTAGGACTGCTGCAAGAAAATACCTCAGACCAGGTGGCCAAGATCAAGGTGTTGGCAGGTTTGATTTCTCCTGAGGCCTCTCTCCTTGGCTTACAGATGGCTACCTTTTCACAATGTCCTCACACGGTCTTTTCTCCATGTACACATATCCCTGGGACTTTTTCCTTTTCTTAAAAGGACATCAGTTGTATTCGATTTGGGCCTACCCATATGATCTCATTTAACCTTAATTACCAAAAGTCCTTATCTCTAAGTACAGTTATGCTGGAAGTTAAAACTTCAACATATGAATTTTGGGGGACACAATCCAGACTATAACATTTGGTATATCAATATTATATTTATGTATGCATAAGTATTATGTATATATTATATATACATAGTATATTTTATATATATATATATATATATATATATATATATATATATATATTTGTATACATACACACACACACACACACCAAGGGAGACTATAAATATATATTCATTGCTTTTTATTTTACTTTTATTTTCCTCTTGTTTTCATTGAAATAGATGTTCTTATTCATATGGAATTATTTGATTGCTCTGATTAGAAAACCTCTAAAGACTTTATAGATTTATCACATAAATATTTTCCTTTTATATGGCCCACAGATATTAAATTCACTACATAATCACCAATAATCAAGTGACTTGATATTTTTAAATAAACACAGCAAAAATATCTTGGTTAAATATTAGTGTGAAACTAGATTGACAGATTTAATGTGATTCTAAGAATTTCACCTTGCAAATATGTGCAGCTAGAACTTCAAAGTTAACTCCAATAAGAATATTCTGAGAAAAAGAGATTGCCAAAAAAACCCAATCTGGACTTAACTAAGGAGAGATTTTATTCAAAAGAATTATCTCAGCCAGGGAGAGAGACTTAGAATAGGGAGAATGTCTGATAGTAAGATCTGCAAGTGTCTCAAAGGTCCAGCAGAAAGGAATTTGCTTTTATAGGAGGTATAAATGAGCCCAAAAGTAGGATAAGTCAGTGATACGATTAGACAGTTGAGCAGGAATTTCTTTCCCTGAGGCCAGTCTATTCTCAAGAGTGTCCTAAGGAAAGGTTGTTACATATTCCACTCTCACCCAAACTGAGGGTTGGTCAATGTTCAAGAGCCTGTGACAAGGGAAAGCAGCTTAAGTAACTTTGGGTAAGTCAAATGTGCAGGTATTCTGTTAAGGTTGGTCAGTGAGTACAAAGATTTCAATTAAATACTTACAACAGAAAGAATTTGGGTGGTCTCTGTCTGGCCTTGTCATAGGTGAACATGTGTTTATCTAAGTCCTATGGGACTCACCTTTGAGGTGAGGTTTTTCTCAGAACACAAGAGGGTATATGATTTCCTGAACTTTGGCTATTTTTCAGGAGCACAGACCTCAGGTAGTTCAGTATTGTCACAATCAATGTACATGGGTAGATGTCATCATGAGTTATTGATTTTAATATTCAGACATACATTTTGATATATGCAAGCTTATGCTATTCTGACAGGGTGCTTCATAAATATCCATGATCATAACATATTTGTCATTAGGACTGGCTGAAATTTTACTGAGAAAGCAGATAGAAATCAATTCTTAGCCCCATTTATGTTATTACAAAACAAAGAATATTACTGTAGCAGAATCAGAGATGACTAAATATTATGTGGATTCATTTCAGTTTGGACATGGAGTTAAAAGATACTGGTTGCTTTCCCTTCACAAGAAGATGCAGGCTGAAAAGTTTAGCAGGAGTGGTGAACATCTGTGTCTGTCACTTATTCTGGACATATGCTTTGAGTCATAGGGATTAAATATCACTTCAACTTCTGGAGTAGGTCAATGGAATTGTTGATGGCAGATTTTGTCTTCCATCTATAATGCCAACTCTCTTGCAACAGATGACGTGGTCTTTTTATTTTTTTATACTTTGAAGAGATATAAAATCTTGATACTGTCTGTCACAGTCTTTTAAAATCAATACTAACAAGGGATTGCATTGACATTTCCTTATGAAAATTGTTTATCTTTGTTCTTCGTGCATCTTTTCTATGCACAAGTATAAAATAGCAGCACAACGAGGGCCAAGCCTCCTTCTGCTTTGTGCAATCACTGGAAATGTTGAGTTCTATTTTTTCTAAGTAGGTTGCATGGGGTTAGACAATAAATTAAAATATATAATAAATTAAAATACCCCTATCAGCTTGAGAAGTATCTACTTGGTATATAAACCCGTAAGAAGAACATCCATCTTAATAGATCTGAAGTATTTCATCTGCAGGTCCTTAATTTCGCTACATAGGATAAAAAAAAAAAACCTATATAAACTCCTGTTTATATAAAAAAGGAATTTGTAGCCTGAAATAATGTGTAATATTTTTTAGTTTGCATTAAAATATTTTTCTTGGTCAAAGTCCCATACTCTCAAAAATAAATTATAACTGTCTTTTCAACTAAGGAAATAACTTTTTTTAATGTATGTTTGTTTATTTATTTATGGGTGAGAGAGAGACAAGACATGAGAGGAGCAAAGAGTGGTAGAAAGAGAATCCCAAACAGGCTTATGCTATCAGCACAGAGCCCAATGGGGGGTTTGAACTCACAAAGAGATCTCACGGCTCATGTGAGATCATGACCTGAGTGGAAATCAAGAGTTGGCCACTTAACCAACTGAGGCACCCCGGTGCCCCAAGGAAAGAGCTTTTTTAACCAAACACTTGAAACATCACTGAATGCCTCAAATTAAGACTTGAGTATTTTATTCCACATTGCACAAAATATTAATTTTGCACATTATTTAATTCTATACATTTACTTAAGAGGTTTATTAAATTCATATTTTATGGATAAGTTTTATGCATATAATTGAAATTTCATAAATATATTTTGTGATACTTATATGCTATAAAATTTCTTCATAAGAAAGTATAAATGTATTAATGTCTGTGAATCTAATAAACTCAATAGTTTGCCAAATCCCTATCTATACTTAATTTAATACCACTCAGCACACACACACATACCCATTATTAAAACTGTCGAAATAAATTAACTCATTTCAGGCACCTGTACCCATTCAAATTCCATAATTTTAAGAGTCCATTACTAAATTATAAGCAAATATGAACAGACTTTGAGTAAACATACTCAGTAATGTAGAGTACTACCCACAATGGTAAATTACTTAATCTCTTTATTTCATTAAAACTATAAATTTTATAATAAACATAAGAGTACAGATATCTCTTTGATATGATTTCAAATCTTTTGAATATATACTCAGAAGTGGGATCACAGGATCATGTTTAGTTCCATTTTTATTTTTTGAGGAGCCTCCATATTCTTGTTTATAGTGTTTGCACCATTCTACATTTTCATTAACAATGTACAAATGTTCTAATTTCTCCACATCTTCATTAACATCCTTTGTTTTTTATAATAACCATACTAACAGATGTAAAGTAATATCTCACTGTGATTTTGATTTCCATTTCCCTGATAATTGCTGATGTTGACTACTTTTCATATACCAGTCAGCCCTAGTCAAAATATGGAAACAATATAAATATCTATTAACAGATGAATGTTTAAAGAAAATGTGGTATATACATACAATAGGATATTATTTAACTTAAAAAAAAAAAAAAGAAATCCTGGCATAGGCAACAACATGGATGAACATGGAGGACACAATGCTAAAATGAAATAGTCACAGAAGAACAAATACTGCATGATTCCACTTTTATAAGATAATTTAAAATAGTCAAACTCATAGAAACAGAGAGAAGAATGGTGTTTTCCAGAGGCTGAGTAGGAAAGGAGAATTGTTCTATGGGTACAAAGTTTCAGTTATGTAAGATGAATATGTTCTAGAGATCTTCTTTACAGCATAATACCTATAGTTAACGATACTGTATTGGACATTTAAATATTTAAGAGGATAGGTCTCATGTTCAGTGTTCTTACCATAGGAGCGGGGGGGGGGGGGTGGTGGGTGGAAAGAAAGAAAGAAAAGACGAGGGGCAAGAAGGACAAGAAGTTGTTTGGGATTGGTAGACTTTTCACCTCTGGAAATGTGAAATATGACCACAGATTAATATATTTGGCTTCAACACATAAACATTTGTAAATTTATCCATAGTATCACAGATACATTTTTTTTTCAAAAATATTTACTTATTTATTTATTTTGAGGGAGGGTGGGGCAGAGAGAGAGGCAGAGGGAGAATCCCAAGCAGTGTTCAGTGTTAGTACACAGCCTGACGCGGGTCTCGATCTCACGACCATGAGATCATGACTCGAGCCAAAATCGAGTGGGATTCTTAACCAATTGAGCCACCCAGGTGCCCCAATTTTTTTTTTTACTCTAGAGAGACAGAGAGTATGAGCTGGAGAGAGGGGCAGAGGGAGAGAGAGAATATCTCAAGCAGGCTCTACGCCTAGTGCAGAGCCGATGTGGGGCTCAATCCCAGGATCCTGGGATCATGACCTAAGCCGAAATCAACAGCCCAACACTCAACAGAGTGAGCCATCCAGATGCCCCGACAGATACATTGCTACTAAAACATTTTTGTATAAATTATTACTCCATTATACCACAGGCTTATGTAACATTATAAAGGGAAAAGTAACAGTAACTTATTTTTTTTTAATTGATGCACCAAATTAACAGATTCTTCCTAGCAATGTGTACAGAGGGTAAGAATATGAGAAATTCAAATACAAGTAATTCAGATCACATCTATGTGTTATTGTGTGAAAATGTAAGTCACGCTAACCAGTGGTTTTCTTATATCTTCTATTTCTTCACTTTAAGAAACAACGGTCTAGATATATGCATAACACACATTTCTAGAATGGTTCAAATTTTCCTTCAGTACTTGTTCTTATAAACTCCAGTTCACAGCAGTACCTCTGAAGAACAAGCCATCCCCCAAACAACACATCCCAGCATGCCTGAGAGAGGAGTGCTCTCCCTTGGTTTGGCAAATGCTTCCATGGAACACTTTTGTTCCCAGCAGTTAGATTTATGAGGAAATTAGAGTTTTATGCTAAGTATAGCTATAAATAAATAAAAGAAATGACTTGATTGTTAACACTAAACATGATCACACCTGAGAAGTACATTGGACTAGGCAACATCTGTTTAAAAAAATGCTAATCTCAAGTTTTGTTTTGTTTTGTTTTTTGCTTTTCTAAAGAGAAATTATTAAGTATTACTGCTTTATCACTTAGCATCTTATGAATAAAAATATACTTGGAATTAGTATGTCACAAATAAGTAGAGTGAAAATTAAAATATTAATATAATTGTCAAAGAACAGTTAAATACCCAAATTAAAAAAAGAAGGCATTGCTTTGGTCCACAGTTTAACACAGTGATAGTAATCCAGGTAATAGAATGCTTTTGGAAATATTCTAAAAACACCCTTAGTAGAGTCATTTCAGACTGGTCTGCCTGTTCATGTAATTTCTGTGATAAGCTACTGAAAACTTAATTGGCCTTGCTCTAAAATATTTTTTTGTAACATAAATACAACAGATGAGTAAACCTTTTTGATGCACTTATTTATAGCAACTTAAGGAAGCTCATTAATACATTTCCTTTGTAGGGGCTCCTGGGTGGCTCAGTTGGTTGAGCATTAGACTTGATTTCGGCTCAGGTAATGAACCTAGGGTCATGGGATGGAGCCCAATGTTGGGCTCTGCACCGGGTTGGCAACCTGCTAGAGATTCTCTCCCTCTCTCTCTCTGCCCCTCTCCTGCTCTTTCTCTGTCTCTTTCTCTCTCTTTCTGTCTCAAAATAAACAAACACAAAAATACAACTCCTTTGCAGATATTTGTATTAAATAGAAATGCTCAATGAAATATTGCAAGGATCCTTAAGAACCCATATTCCCTACCATAAAATCATGTTTGTAGATGAAAAATTTGATTAAGCGAATTAAATACCCACTTACGTTGCTGTTGGAAATAGAAAATACTATTTTTGTCTCATATTGAGATATAATAGAAGTTGTTACATAATTTTTTTGTCTTGAATAATATTTCCCCCCGAATCTTGTAAATGCTACCAACTTATCATTTCTTATATTGAAATTTTCCTTACAATCCATTTAAGAATTAGCCATATGCCCATATTTCAAGTATGGTATTATAATTTACTGTTTCTCTTTATTGTGAGTTTCCTTGCTCATTTCATTTTTTTTTTTTTGCATATATCATGATTTGTAAGCAAGTGAAACAAAGCTCCAGTGACAGACAGTCCCAAACTTTCCTTGTATTTCAAACAGGTCTCATTCAATCAGTAGGTCATATTAAATAGAGTTTTTACTGCTACCTTAAGTACACACATATTATTACCCTATGTCAGCATATCTGTAAGTCACTTTGACATCTTTACTCTTGAATCTGTCCCTTAACCTAGATCCCACATTAGCCTAAGACTTTATTCCCTGTGTTTTCTCTCTCTTGATTTTCCTTCCAATTAGATGTGAAGTCAAATACATGTTTCCTCAGTGATGACCCTTGTTTTAAAGCAAATTTCTGTCCTACTTTTCCACAGTTTCTTTCACTACCTCTAAACATTTGGTAGCATAAAATAATAGTTATACATACAGACATGTATCGGAGATATTAAAGATTTGGTTGAAGACCACCTCAGTAAAGTGAATAATGCAATAAAGCAGGTCAAATGAACTTTTTGGTTTCCCAGGGCATATAAAATTTATACTTCCACCATGTAAGTGTTATATAAATAAGTTATGTTTACACTATGCTATATAGTCCATTAAATGTGCAATGGCATTATGTCTGAGAAAACAATGCAAAGACCTTAATTCAAAAAAATTGTGGCTAAAAAAAGGCTAACAATCGTCTGAGCTTTCAGCCAGTCATATCTTTTCTCTGGTGGAGCCACATTGTTGACGGCTTCTGACTGATCAGGGTTGATGGCTGCTGAAGGTTGAGGTGGCTGTGGCAATTTCTTAATGCAGCAATGACGTTTGTTGCATTGATGGACCCTTCTTTTCATGAACAATTTCAAACATGCGATGCTGTTTGACAGCATTTTACCCGCAGGAGATCTTCTTTCAAAACTGGAGTCATTCCTCTCAAATCTTAGTGCTGCTTTATCAACTAAGTAAGTGTAATATTCTAAATCCTTTGCTGTCATTTCAACAAGCATCGCAGCATCTTCACCAGGAGTAGATTTCATCTCAAGAACCACCTTCTCTGCTCCTCCTGAAGAAGCAGCTCCTTGTGTGTTTAAGTTTTATCATGAGATTGCAGCAATTCAATCACAATTCAGGCTCCACTTCTAATTCTAGTTCTTTTACTATTTCCATGACATCTTCAATTACCTCCTTCACTGAAGTCTGAACCCCTCAAAGTCAGCTAACTATAAGACATGGAATCAATTTCTTCCAAACTCTTGTTAACGTCAATATTTGACCTCTTTCTGTGAGGTCACCAATGTTCTTAATGGCATCTAGTATGGTGAATCCTTTCCAGAAGTATCTCAAATTACTTTGTCCAGATCCATCAGAAAATCACTACCCATGACAGCTAATACAAAATGTATTTTTTAAATTAGATGACTTGAAAGTCAAAATTACTTCTTGATCTATGGGCTGCAGAATGGATGTTGTGCTAGCAGGCATGAAAACATAAACGTCGTCATATATCCCCAACAGGGCTCCTGGGGGACAGGTACATTGTCAATGAGCAATACTATTTTGAAAAATAAAAACTTTTTTTTTTTGAACAGTAGGTATCAACAATGGGTTTAAAATATTCAGTAGATCATGTTTTAATCAGATAGGCTATCATCCAGGCTTTTTTGTCCCACTTACGAAGAACAGATGGAGTAGATTTAACATAATTCTTAAAAGCCTAGGATTTGGGAACAGTAAATGAGCACTGTTTTCATCCTCAAGTCACCATCTCTATTAGCACCTAACGGGAGAGTCAGCCTGTCTTTTGAAGCTTTGAAGCCAAGCATTGACTTCTTCCCTCCAGTTATCAAAGTCCCATATGGCATCTTATTCCAATAGAAGTGTGTTCTGTCTACATTGAAAATCTGTTTAGTATAGTCACTTTCATTAAAGATTTTAGCTGGATCTTTTAGAGAACTTGCTGTAGCCACTAATGATTTAGTGGCACTCGCTGTTTCATCTTGAACTTTCATGTTATGGAGAAGGCTTCTTTCCCATAACCTCATGAATCAACCTCTGCTTGCTTCACACTTTTGTTATGCTTCCTCACCTCTCTGCCTTCATAGAATTGAAGAGAGTTAGAGTCTTTCTCTTGACTGGGCTTGGGCTTAAGGAAATGTTGTGGCTGCTTTGATCTTCTATCCAGCTCCCTAAAACTTTCTCCATATCAGCAGTAAGTCTGTTTGACTTCCTTATCATTCATGTATTCAATGAAGTAACACTTTTAATTTCCTTTAAGAAATTTTCCTTTGCATTCATATCTTGACTAACTGTTTGGCATAAGAGGCCTTGCTTTTGACATGCATATCTTAGCTTTGACATGCCTTCTTCACTAAGCTTAATTATTTCTAGCTTTTGATTTAAAGTGAGAGATGTAATTTTTCCTTTCACTTAAACACTTAGAGGCCATTTGTGGGTTATTGGTCTAATTTCAATATTGTCATGTCTCAGGGAATACTGAGACCCAAGCAGATGGGGAGAGACTGGGGAATGGCCAGTCAGTGGAACAGTCTGTAGACACACAACATTTATCAATTAAGTTGCCATCTTACATGGTACAGTTTGTGGTGCCTCAAAACAATTACAACAGTAATTTCAAAGATCACTGATCACAGATCACCATAAGAAACATAATAATAATGAAAAAGTTAGAAAGATTAGAAGAATTACTAAAATGTAACAGAGATATGAAGTGAGCAAATCCTGTTGGAAAATTGGTGCCCATAGACTTGTTTAGTGCAGAGTTGTCATAGGCTTCAGTTTGTAAAAAATACAATATCTGCAAAGTATAATAAAGAGAAGTGCAATTAAATAAGGTATGACTATACATCTATCTTACATTGAGGATAAATGAGTATAAATATATAGTATTATAGTACTGTAGTATATAGTATAGTATGGTATATAGTATATATAGTATGTAGTATAGTATAATAGTACATAGTATTATATGTATATTTTTTCTGTGTATATATATTACTACATCTTAAGTATATACATAAGAGCCAAACTACAGTATTAAAGGATATGAACCTCTTCACTTTACTAGACAATTCTAAATCTGTCTTAAGGTGACTGTAGAAATTGATCCACCAGTGTACTGATCCACACAAGCAGTGTATACAAGTTTGTTTTTTTTTTTTAAGTTTATTTATTTTTGAGAGAGAGAGAGACAGAGCATGAGCTGGGGAGGGAAAGGGAGACAGGGAAACACAGAAACTGAAGCAGGCTCCAGGCTCTGAGCTGTCAGCACAGAGCCCAATGTGGGGTTCAAACTCACCAACTGTGAGATCATGACCTGAGCCAAACTTGGAAGCTTAACTGACCGAGCCACCCAGGTGCCAGAAAAGTTTTAATTTTTCTGTGTATTCATGAGTCTTACTCATTTCTGATTTTAAAACATTTTATTCTGAAACTAATGAACAGTTTTATTCTATTGAAGTTTTCCACTAACTGATTTGTATAAATTCTCTATACCTAGAGGTGATCATTTATTAAGGTTTTCAGTATTGCACATATCTTCTCAAAATCAAGTATCACTTGTGGAACATGACAAATCTGTGTGCTGTGTTCTTATAATAAGTATACATAGAAACATAAATATACACATCATATTTACACACATATGTACATATGCCATATCAGAATATATAAGTATACAATCTATGTGTGTACACATTATATCATATATACATTTATAAATATATTTATATAATAGTATTTTTCTTTTTTAACACACAGATACCCAATACACACACATGCACAGATATACCAGTGTTCTTGTCTTTACTTCTGAAAACCATAGGCCTGACTACCTTCATGTAGTCAATTTGGTACAAGATTATTTTAAAATTACCTCGTCATATCTTTGAGGTGAAGATCTAAGTTAGTTTTAAAATCTCCATTTCTCAAATAGTTTAAATGATCATATATAGTCTGATACATCAGTCTTACCCCAAATAAACAATAAGAATCAGAATGTCAGATATTTGGTAAAAGTATAGTTGACATCTTTTCAAACTTTATTAGTTACTCTGAAATATAAGATGTTAAGATCTGATGGCCCCAAAAACTAATTTATAAACTCACGTTAAGAAATAAGGTCATATTTATATAAATTGTTTTTTTTCCTAGTGCCCTAAACACCACAAAGAGGTGGTATCAAAGGTTTCTTTTTCATAACAATAATTCTGGAGTTGGTATAATCCTTTTTCCAAGTCTTTCTGTTAATATTTGAAAAAAAGGCTAGAATCTCATATTGCTAATAATGAAAGCTTGTTCTCAAAGATATATATTAATGCAAAATAAAATTTCTCTCTTAGAGGGAAAAGGCAACATTTATATTACAGAAATTTTTTAAATGTCCTTTTACTATAGTAGAAATTTTAGGCAGAATTATATAATCATACATATATTTTACCTTAATCCATGTGTTCAGGCTTTTTTCCCCATTAAATGAATGATGCAAAAATTTTATTCAATACCTTTAACAAATAAACATGTTTATCATTTCTCATAAGGCAAAACATTTCTTCTCACTAAATTTTCTTTTTCCCCACTGTTTCCCAACCCCCAATCTTATACTTTCAACACAATATTCTATTTATTGTGGGTCTGTAAATCTAGGTTAGCATCACAATGAATATGAAGATGTCAAGTTTGCTACCTTTCCTTGCACACTCCAACCACATGATGGCTAGCATATTCTCATGATGCTTTTATTGAAACTGTACTAAAGTGTATTTCTTTTGTCCAGAAAAATATTTATGCAAATGGATATAACACAGTAATATCAAAAGCTGCTGAAGTTTAGTCCAAAGTTTTGAGCAAATCTTACTATTTGTATCTCGGTTTCTTTTATATTTATTGTGATCGCTTCAAACTTAAACAGTATCATAAGGCTGTATCTTACTGATTCTGGCCCTTGTTCATTTCTAAGTGCACCATATAGAAATTAATAATAAGAAAAGCCTATATCATCTACACAATGGATTATTCCCCCTGTATATCTTTTGAGTATCTCTTGATTGGGGCGCCTGGGTGGCGCAGTCGGTTAAGCGTCCAACTTCAGCCAGGTCACGATCTCGCGGTCTGTGAGTTTGAGCCCCACGTCAGGCTCTGGGCTGATGGCTCGGAGCCTGGAGCCTGTTTCCGATTCTGTGTCTCCCTCGCTCTCTGCCCCTCCCCCGTTCATGCTCTGTCTCTCTCTGTCCCAAAAATAAATTAAAAAAACAAAACAAACAAAAAAAAAACGTTGAAAATAAATTTGAATATCTCTTGATTGTACATTCATATGTAAATATAATCTAATATTTCATTTATTTAATTATTCAGGCTGAGATTTATATTTGCTTCATTTTGGGGGTAAAGTATTGCGAAGATAAGATAAAATTCACTGAATATATATTACTGCATGGACTTTAAATACCAGATATATTTTTTTCACAATAGTAACATTAGCATCCTTTCTCAGATATGTACCTTAAATGACCTATACATTTATATTAACCTTCCGCCTAAAGGCTCTTAAAATGCTTCATATAACTTAAAAAAACAAAACAAAACACTGAAGCTATATCATTAACCTAGTCAGGGACAAGAGATCTGCTTTAAGTTTAGAATTTACCCAAGGAAAGAATGTCAATAAGTAGTGATGAGTTCCACAAAGTAGGTGCGTAACAGCAAATAGAATAATCACTCAAAATGACACATTTAAAACCTAAAGAAATGAGAGATCTGTGTCAACTGACTTCAACTAACAACCTGTAGAAAATGGACTTGAAAAGTTCCTTGAGGTAACTTTGTCTACAGGTACGGCATTTTAACACAATACTAGAATGTCACAGGAAATGAAAAATTTGAGAAATACCTGCGGTAGCCAAGTCAGATACTTCATGGCAGGTAATAATCAAGTTATACTACTGATTATGTTGGATATATGTTACAACCCAAATGACCCATAACTGATAACATGCAAAAAAAAAAAAAGGTATCTGAAGAGTAAAGCGTGTTAATACCAAAAAAATATATAATCCGTAAGAAAAGGTGCCATCATATTTTACATGAATAGGTAATGTCAATCAAAATGTCCCACATTTTATTAATAGCTTGGATTTAAAATATTTATTAAACAAGATCTGGATACTATAAATTATAAAAAAATTACACACCATAAACATCAAATATCAGGTAATGTCTAAGGGACTATGATTGGGAATAAAAGAATGCAAGTTATCAGTTCTAGACATATTTTAAAGTAGTGGTAGGATATTTAAGTGATTCCAGTGAGAATACAGGAAGTAATAATGGGCACAATATGCAGTCTTATTTAGAAGTCATTCATAAATGGTTCACACAGTTTAGAGGTTTTTATTTTTATTACAAAAACTGATGTTAAACAACAATGTGATACTATGCCAAATATTGGAAAGTAGCTTCAATTTGTCTTTATAGGAAAGGAGACTAATTTTATTAAGTATAATTAACATATTTTTTTTTAGTTTCAGGTATACAACATATTGATTTGACAATTCTATACATTACTCAATACT
Organism: Neofelis nebulosa; assembly: GCF_028018385.1. Lineage (NCBI taxonomy): Eukaryota > Metazoa > Chordata > Mammalia > Carnivora > Felidae > Neofelis > Neofelis nebulosa. The sequence continues at coordinate 211,983,055 of NC_080782.1, forward strand.
CAATATGGTAAGTCTAGTCACCATCTGTCACCATACAACATGATTTGAATATTACTGACTATATTCCCTATGCTGTACTCTCTATCTCCATGACTTATTCATTTCATAACTGGAAGTTTTTACCACTTAATCATCTTTATCTATTTCACCCATCCCCCCACCCACCTCTCCTCTGGCAACCACCAATTTGTTTTCTCTATTTAAGAGTCTGTGGGTTTGTTTGTTGTTTGTTTTGCTTTATAGATTCCACATATAAGTGAAATTATATGATATTTATCTTTCTCTGTCTGACTTATTTCACTTAGGATAATACCCTCTTTGTCCAACTATGTTGTTGTAAAAGGCAAGATTTCATTTTTTTTAATGGTTGAATAATTTTCCATCAATACATGCATCATCTTCTTTATCCATTCAACGACAGATGGACAGTTGGGGATTGCTTCTATATCTTGGCTACTGAAAATAATACTGCTGTAAACATAGGATACATATACCTTTTCCAGTTAGTGTTTTTGTTTTCTTGGGGTAAATACCCAGTAGTGGAATTACTGGATCATATGGTGTTTCTATTTTTAATTCTTTAAGGAATCCCGCTACTGTTTTCCACAGTGGCTGCATCAATTTACATTCCCACCAACAATAAAGGAGGTTCCTTTTTCTTCACATCCTCGCCAACACGAGCTATTTCTTTTCTTTTTGATATTAGCCATTCTAACTGGCTAATGAGACAAATGTTTAATAAATGCAAACTGTTTCTCACTCTTGGCTTTTGAATATAAAATCTCTTTAATTCCTCCATTCTCCATAGGCTCCCATTTACTGTAATATGTCTATTAAACTAATGAGTGATAAGTAACAACTTAGATATAGCTCACCTGAGAACTCAAAGTACAAAAACACAAGATGCTGTCTCCATGTTTTTTTTTCTTTTTACCTTATTTACTTTTTCAGAACAATTTGACCTCTAGTGCATCCACTTCAGAACTCATTCTAAATGAGGTGAATGGCAATTCTATGCCCAATAATATTCCGTTTTATACAATAAATTCATAGACCTTAGATCTTAAAGAAAAAGTGAGCATTCTAGTTGTTAATTAATATTAGCTGGTAAGGTAAGAATTTTTTGTTTTCATACAAAAAGTATTTTCTTTTATAAAATTTCAGACTTTATTTTTAGAGCACCTTTACATTTACAGTAAAATTGAGAGGAAGGTACAGAAATTTCCCATATACCCACTGCCCTCACACATTTACAGCCAACCCAATTATCAACATTCTTTACCAAAACAGTACTTTTTTTACACCAAGAATGAATGTATGATATGCATATATCATAATCACCCCAAATCCATAGTTTACATTAGGGTTCCTTCTTGTTATTGCGCATTCTATAAATTTGGAGAAATGATCATTATAACAATACAAAATATTTTCACTGTATTTAAAATCTTCTGTGCTCTGCCTATTCACCTCTCCACATTGAAACCACTGATCTTTTTATATTCTCCATAGTTTTCCCTTTTCCAGAAGGTTATATAGTTGGAATCGTAGCAGTATATAGCCTTCTCAGATTGGGTTCTTCCACTTAGTAATAAGCATTTAAGTTTCCTCCATGTCTTTTCATGGTTTGATAACTCTTTTTTTTTTTCCTTTTTCTCTGAGTTCTAAATAACATTCCATTGTCTGGATGTACCACAGTTTATTTATCCATTATTGAAGATCACCTTGGTTGTCTCCAAGTTTCAGCAATTATGAATAAAGCTACTTTGAATATCTGTGTGCAGATTTTTGTGTGGACCTAAGCTTTCAGCTCTTTTGGGTAAATAATAAACAACATAATTGCTGGATTATAGAGGTAGAGAGTGTGCATTTTATAAGAAATCATCAAACTGGTTTCCAATGTGGCTGCACCATTGTGCGTTCCCATCACCCGTGTTCCTGCTGCTCCATGGATTCACCAGGATTTGATGCTCTTCATGTTCTAGATTTCAGCTATTCTAACAGCTGTGTAGTAGAATCTTATGGTTTTCATTTGCATTGCCTAATGACATATAACGTGGAGAATCTTTTCATATGGTTATTTGCCATTTGTGCATTTTCTTATTTCTTTTTAATTACTTAAGATCACTAATAGAGTGCTTATATCTACACAAAAATTAGTATTTCAAAAGGTTATTCATTGAAACTGAAATTTTGTTTAACCTGGGAATGGAGAAAAGACACAAATTTTGCCTGAGATACAGAAGACACATTTTTCTGCTAACTAGAAAGTAATTAAACTGAGTCAAGTAGATTATATAAAGGGTAATCCACAAATTCATCAATCACAAAGTATCAAATATAATGCAACACTCTTAATTTCGATAAAATAGAAACTGTCTTGCAGAAAATGTTTGCCTTTCAGAAGTAGAACATCCTCCTGATTTAAAGTACATTTGCTTCCAATTTTCTAAAAATAAATTTGTTTGAATTTCTCAAGAATAATGAAATTTTCTTCAATTTAATTGTGATAGAAAGCAAAAGGCAAAGGGACATAAAATATCAACAGAAAATGTAAACTGGAAAAAAATCTAAATTGCAAAATTTAAGGACTAGTTTCCTTTCCTTTCTTACAGGATTTCAATGGTTGATTCTATAAGATTGTTATGAGTGTTAGTGAGATATCATATGTTAAAATGCTTAGCCCAGCACATGGTTGGTACCCAATCAATGTTAACTGTATTACAACTCTAGGCTTATCTTTACATAGACTTTCAAGAAATGCACTGATCCACACACATTGAATGATCAATAATTTTTAAAGATAAAATAAAAGTGAGTCTAAACTTCAAAGGCTTTTAATGACATAGTTTTGTTGTTGTTGTTGTTTTAACCTAATAAAGGAGATCTTCAAAAGACTGTGATCAGGGATATTGAAGTATGACAATTTTGCTTTACCATAATTAATTTGACTGTATTGGTGGTTGTGTATATATGTGTGTGCATTCATGTGAGTATAAGAATGAAGAATGATTAATAATAAAAAAAAAAATCCCTCAAAACTCAAGAAGTCTGGATGGAAGGCAAGCAACTTGATTCCTTCCAATTTTTTCTTCTTGACATATGATGCTGACCACTTTTCTGTATTGAGCTGCATGATTTGTATGTGATAATAAGTCTCTCAGTATGCTCAACTGGATAATTCTCTTTTTTCCTGACAGTTCACACAAATAGCAATAAACTTATCTGATGCCCGCTGCTTTCTTTATGTCATTTGGAAATGAGTTACTGTTATACTTTCAGAATAAATTGAATTCTATTCTTTTAAACATGGATTTGAGTAGTCTGGTACTTTAGCTTTTTTCTGTCACATTACAGAATATTATTAAGCCCAAAGTGATACATCGTAGGAATAGTGCCATATAAATCCTGTTGCTATTGTAGAATCTGGGATTTGTCTCCATGGACACTGAGCCAAGGTAACATTCTGGATTTCATAGCCTGACACTGACACTGAAGACTGAGAACCTAAGCAGTCTTTATTTAAAATGAAATGACTATAAATTAAGCAAATATTGTGTATTACATAACGAAATAACCTTTCAAATTTTCTCTAGAGCAACATATTGAAGAGAGATTGTTAAAACTTCCAGAATTTCTTAAAGCAATAAAGATAATGACTTTCTCCCATCTTAGTGTTTATAGGTTAATAATTTTGATGCTAATACTAACACACTTATGCTAATGAATTGGAATGCAAACAATGTGATATGATGAATGACAGTATATTTATTGATCAATAGTAAATTTAGAAGCCAACATAATAAGCATCTCTACTGATTTTGAAGTAGTAAAAATTCTCCAACTGTATTTGTCTACATTAAAAACTAAAAGAACAAAATGCAGTTGAAATTGAAGATACTGCATCAGTTATACAGAAAGTGATATACATCAACATGACTTTATATTTTCCTTGCTTCTATTTGAGTAGGGTAAATATAGCTTTCCAGTGTGGGTTGCTGTGAAGGTCCTAGGTGCAGATTCTTGCGTTCTGGGAAGAAAGATATTTTTACTACATTGTGAATCTGCTTTGCTTACTGATTCACTCACCCACTGACCAACTCATTCAGTCTGGAGAGTGGCAGGTAGGCTAGATTTTATATGACATAGATAAAGTTTTATTCTATCAATGGTCAGTTGATCTTTACTCATTATTTTCCTCAGAAATGCATAAAGTAAAACTTAATCTACCAATGATATAACAGAATCAATCATTACCCAGCTGCTAATTAAATACATGAATGCCATTGTAACAATTATGATTAATTTCAAAGAAATTAAAATAATAATGCTTATAAGGAGCCTCATGTGATATTCATATATATAGCAAAGTTTCAATAATTTTAAATGATATGAAACATGATAATCATAAGCAATTCTTTTTTTTATGTTTATTTTTGAGAGAGAGAGGGAGAAAGTGCTAGTGGGGGAGGGGCAGAGAGGGAGACACAGAATCTGAAGCAGGCTCCAGGCTCTGAGCTGTCAGCACAGAGCTGGACGTGGGACTTGAACCCACCAACTGTGAGATCATGACCCGAGCCGAAGTTGGACATTTAACCAACTGAGCCACCCAGGTACCCCAATCATAAGTAATTCTTAAGAATAATTCTAATTAAGACTTATAAAGATTAATAAAGCCAAAAATTATATTTTACACATACTTGTAGTTATAGCAACCATCTTTATGTTTTCCCAATATCAATTGGATTATTTCTGATTTGGCCTTGGTTTGTCAGTACTATTAATGCAAGGCAAGGATTCTAATCACTTTAGATGTCTATGTAAATACTGGATAAACTTTTTCACTAGGCTCTTTTAGCAAGCCCTGTTCTACCTATCCCAAGTAGTGTTTGCTGTTTTTTGCCAATTAAACAATGTGCTGCATTGGTGGTACACAAACCCCACCTAAGAAAGTACTAGGAGAAGAAAGAAAGAAAGAAAGAAAGAAAGAAAGAAAGAAAGAAAGAAAGAAAGAAAGAAAGAAAGAAAGAAAGAAAGAAAGAAAGAAAGACCTTTTGAAGTCTGCTTACTTTTAAACAGGAACAACAGTAATTATTGAAATGTATGTCAGAGTTTCAGACAAGACTTGAAACAGAAGTAATCAAATGTGACAATATAAAATGAAAATCTGTTGTCTTGCTATATTCAGCTTTTGTAGCTGAAGAACATATTGGAAAATTGTGTGTTGTAGAAATGGAGGACATATTTAGAGACAAATTTCTAGCTAAAGAACCAGAAATCATCTGTTGCTTTGTTTAAAGCTGTATTGCAAAATCCAACAGTCCTACAGAATGAGCTCATTTTTTAATGGAATAAAAATAATAGTTAATAAAGGTGTCTGAATGGCTCAGTCAGTTAAACCTCCAAGTCTTGATTTCGGCTCAGGTCATGGTTTGTGAGATCAAGCCCTGAGTTAGGTCTGTGCTGCCAGTGTTGTTTAATATACACTCTCTCCCTCTGTCTCTGCCCCTTCCCAGTTCATATGTGCATGCTCTCTCTCAAAATAAACAAACTTAAAAAGTAATAATAACTAATATTTCGCAAAAGAAAAAGTATATTAATCTGCAGACTAATATTGACATTAATTACATTATTAAAAGCTTTAATAAAACTCTAAAGACACAAACAATAGAAATCTGTTACTAAAGTCTCCAATCAATTTCATATATTGATGATCTAAAGATAGGTTGTAGACATCTTTTAATGAAGCTGCTTGAATTCCTCCCTAAATATAAAGCCACTGAACTACATTCTGTGGTCTCTTGATAATTACGACAAAATGGCACATAAAGTTATCTCATTTTTGCGGCAAACCCTACAATTATTGAATGTATGATCATATCTTTCTATAAACAAAAATTCCTACAATTATAGAATTAGCCCCAGGAATAATTGCTGGCTATGTTTTGTGTTGCCAATTTATTTTTCTTTGTAAAAATCATATAGGAAATGTCAAAACATGATTATTTTTGTAGGGTCATAAATGCCAGTGGTAATTATCAATCTCATGTGTTCTCTGAGGCCACAGGATTAGACATTTTCCAGTCACATTCTCCTTGGTTCTAATTGGTTATTAATCTTATTATTATTTCACAATCTGGTGAAGGAATAAAAATGCAAGAGAAAGAGATGATTATCTTGCAACTAATCCCTTAAAGGCAAAACGAAAAAAAAAAAAAAACCACCTCAACTTAATAAGATAGCCATTAAGTAGGGGAATTTCCATCTTTCCCTGAGATGATAATTAAGGACATATATGTGAGTTTATATATAGTTACACCAAAAATGTGTAAAACTAAAAATGGTTTTTACCTTGTTGACTCTTCTCAAAGTACAGAAAAATATATAATTAACTGCTTTCTGCAGTAATAAAAATGGATATACTATCGTCAACAATATACTTAAACATATATTTGAAATAAACTCTGTGGGATAAGTAGCATTTTTTTTTATTTTATTTGAGAGAAAAATGTGGCTCAGAGATTATTATTCCAAAACGACATGGTCAGTAAAAGTAAAACTTAAGGCCCATTCACTTTCCAGTATATTGTGAAGTAGAAGAATGTCCCAGGGTACGAGGGTTTGGTCAGATAGTAAAATTCCACACATGGAATTTCACAAATGGAGCAGGTTAAAATCCCGCAGTGTATTGCTAACAATATTGCTGACGTGGAGGGGAGAGGAGATCTACAGATCATTGGAATGAAAGTTGTTTTAAAATATAGAACAAACGAAAAGGAATATTGTATTTCATTAAAAATGAATTTAACATTGCCCAGGATGTTAGAAAGACCATCTGAACTGTATAAAAATGTTCCAAAGTTGGGGGTCCGGGATGTAATAGCTGGTCACTTGATAATGATTTGATAGATATGATTAGTTTTAAGGATAAGTGTTTTCCTGGGGGTGAGGATAAGACTGAAAAACAGTGGCCCTGATAAGAAATATAAATGAATGAATTCACATGATCTTGGGACAGGATGAATGAAGGAGTTTGAGAAGCAACAACCCTAAGGTAAATTATAAAGAAAGCAGAACAAAAGAAAAAGGATAAAGTAATACATGACTAATAAGCATTTTGACGTGCTGCAATTCAAGATTTAATTGTTTGGGACAAATTAATCAAAAAAGCAGTTGAATATAACGTGTTGTATTGTTTTACTATGAATATCCCACTTCTAAACATAAATGAATCTCATTCAGAAAGACATATTATGTATAATGTGCAAATCAATAAACTTTCATGATATAAAGTAATACATGATTAAACAAACCTATTAAGAATAGTTTCACATCTATAACTGAGGAGATTCTACTATAACTGGTACTTTTAAAAGGATATAAATGAGTAGAAAGTCTTGTAATGAAAAAATATTTTCACCATTTTTTCAAAATAGAATTTTCATTTTTAAGATCTTTGAGCTTCTCACCAGATATACACTTAAGAAAGTCATCAAGAAAACAAAAATGCTTAAACATCATACAAACTAAAAACAGACATTCAATGACTGGGTTCTTATGTACAATGATGAGTCATGTAATTGAAGTAATGCCACTGTAGCCATGACCCCAGGATATATTGTTATAACACTTGGATAAACAAAATTTAAGAAATTAAATACAATAGAATTTAAAAACTGAGGTTCAAGGAAATTTGGTAGTTTTCGTGACTGCAGATAAATGCATACCTAATACCTTTCCTGTGAGATGTAACTTGCTTTAGAGAATTTGCTTAGAGTTCAGGTCAATAAGATATTTTTTTTTTCTGCTTTAGTTTTAATAATATTTTTCTCCAAGTACAATAGGTTTATGATAAGAAATAAAAATGACAAGAAAGATTATAATGAAAAGCCAATATCAGGGCTTTTTTTTTTCCCCCCAGTTACAGTCTGACTCTTTAGAATCGACTTCTTTGAACTCTTTTCAGTTCTACTTATTCTGGTGCTTATCTCAATAACTGTATAAAATAGTGTAAAATCATTATACCTATTTCTTGATTTAATGACTGTAATATTGTGATTTATAAAACAAAATATGTATTTGGTCTTCCTCCCCACTTCTGGCACAGAGCTCCTAACATCCTTGGAATTTTCCTCAGTGATGGCAGCATCAAAATGTTATTTGCTATGTTAATGAGGAGACTTTTAGATGCCACCTAAGAATGGGGCTGGTTTTCTGGGACTCAACCAGGTGATTGAGGGTTGGAACTTTAGTTCCACCTCCCGATCATCTGGGAGGGGAGGGGGGCTGAAAGTTGAATCAGTCACCAACAGTCAGTGATTTAATCAATCCTGCCTAAATAAGGAAGCATAAAAAACAAAAAGGATGGGGTTTAGAGAACTTAAAGATTGGTGGCCACATGGAGATTTGAAGAGAGCAGTGTACTCTGAGAGGGCATGGAAATTCCTAGCCCTTCCCCGGTCCAAAACCTTGCCCTATGCATCTCTTCCATCTGACTGTTCAGTTTTATCCTTTTATAGTAAACTGGTAATCTAGCATAGAAAATGTTTCTCTGAGTTCTGTGAGCAGCTCTAGCAAGGTAATGGAAGCCAGACACTCATGCATTGGAATTGAGTGCAGAATCTGAACTAGGTGCAGAATCTAACAACTTCAGACAATATCCAGTGGCTATCATATGAATATTGCAGATTTAGATTATTTACACAATTCTCTCAAAACTGTTTAAAAAATGAATTATTAGTGCTTTTAATTGCACTTTTGGTAAGTGCAATTATGTATTTAAATATTATATTCAAGCATATATTTCTTTAGCAATAAATATTCAACATATTTTGTAACTCAAAATTTTAAGATAAATATATGTCCTCCTACATTCTTCTGCATTTCCTTCTCTAATATTAAATTTTTATGACACACTAATAATTTTACAATATTAGGCCACTAATATTTATTTTTCTCCTAAGATAATAACAAAATAAAAATGTGAACCTTGAAAAAACGGTTCGATTTTCTACCACCATCCAGTGTTGCTACTGGAAATTGGTGAGTATATTACTATTCACTGATTGCCAATCCTAGGGGAGGACTCTAATTACTTTTGCCCACTACATCTCTTTATCAGAGTCAGCAAGAAGAACAAAATACAGTCAAGCAGTGGACGGAACAATGTTCACTCATGTGGAGAAGAGACAGAACAAGATCAACTTCAATAGTGGGCACTGGTCCCCCAAGGTCAGCAGGTCTCTCTTGGAGTCCAATGAAGGACAGTTGCCTACCCTGAAAGATACTGTGCCCTCCCCCCTGGCGACAAATGTAATAGTGGGATTGGCCAGGTGCCACATGTCACACGTTTCAAGCAAAGACAAAGAGGGATTCCTTTAGTCTGAAACAGGAAAAGATATTTCCACACTGGGTAGTAACAGCTGTGTGAGTTCTTTCTCTCCTGGTAAGAAAGTGTTCCAAGCCCCAGGCCCAGAGTACGTACCGGCTTTGCACAAGGAGATTGCCTTTCTCAACACAAAGTCTGATTTAAATCTATATCTTCTCTTTTGTCAATGACTTTGTTTTTATAATATACAATGAAACTTTAGGATCTCTTTATTCTTAATGTTTAAGATTTCATGAGAACTCTCAGGTTTTGCTTTCTTTTTCATTTTGGTTATTCAAAATAACCTTCACATTGAAATATATGTTCTATGTATCTGAATATTTTTTCTATTATTTCTTTAACATTTTTTCCTCCCAATATTTTCTGTTTGCTCTTCTAGAACCCCCTATTAATTCAGCTTTTGGATCTTTAGATCTTGTCTCTTACATTTTTCATTTTTATCTTTGCAGCTTTCATATAAATTCCCTCAAATTTATTTTCAACAACCTTTTTTGATTTTTACCTATATGTTTGATATATATTGATGTTTATCATGTATGTATATATATGCACATATATATGCACACTTGTGTGCATATGTGTGTGTATACATTTTCCAAGATTTAAAAGCAGTTTAGGTACTTATCCCTTGAGAAATGGATAGATAAATTATATTACATACATCCATATACACATATTAATGTATGTCAACTTTAAGGAACTAAGCTGAGTGAAAAAGGAAGGAAAATGATACATACATAAATATTCAAGCAATGAATTATTTAGGAATATATATAAATAAAAATATATAAAATTCAATCATAACTGCCTAAAGTAATGAAAGAGAATGGAATGGTTTATGTGGATAAAAGGGGAAAAGTCATTAAATAAAGTAAGTCCTTTTATAGTCCAGTGCTGCAGCTATCTTCCTCTGTGGTTCAAATAACAAAATATACCTAATTAATTTATGTCAACATTTTATATTCAGAAAATTTGTAGTGTTGGGTTAACATAAATACAACCAGAATAATCAAGGATATTTTTCAGAGGAATTTTTAAGTGAGATTGTTGTGATGTATTTTGCTTAGAAGTTACAAAAGTGTACTTACAGTTATCTACAGGTTAACTTACTTAGAAATATTTTTCTATCAATACAGTTATGCTTTAAGTCATTTCATATAATCTAGTCTATGTATTTCAAACTTATTTTTCTTATTTGATATGGAGCTGCTTCATAAAAGAGTCAAAGAATCATCCATGGGGTGGCTGGCTAAGGCATTTTTATTAGAAATATATAGACTGAATTTAATAGCCATTTTCTCTTTAACTATATGTTTGTATTTGATTTTTCTTTTAACTTTAAGTGTTTATATATTTTTGAGAGACAGAGACAGAGCACAAGCAGGCGAGGGGCAGAGAGAGAGGGAGACACAGAATAGGAAGCAGGTTCCAGGCTCTGAGCTGTCAGCACAAATCCTGACATGTGGCTGGAATCCATGAACCGTGAGATCTTGACCAGAGCTGAAGTCGCACGCACAACCAACTGAGCCACCCAGGTGCCCCTATATGTTTGTATTTGTATTGTTATTACCATTATATCTGGTTTTTAATTTTGAGACAGAAATGTCTTTATTTTTGAAACTTCCTTGTAGACATTCTCAAATTCCTACTTTACCAGTACTACTTCATATACTAGTTGAAGTAAAAAAAAAAAATCAAAAAACAAAACAAAACAAAAACCCAAAAAACAAAACTCTCTAAAGTCAGCATATTCTATTTCTTCATTATTCTTAGTGAAAAAAACGATGAAGACATAAACTCACATCCACGACAATGACGACGTCAATCAAAGCACCAAACCCCAGTTGACTGAGGAAGTATAATTCTAAGTTTGTGCTTTACATCACTTTCAAATCTTAGGCTTGTGCTATGTAATCCTAGAAATCTAAAAATGAGTGAAGAATTTTGGCAATTCAGAATTCAGCATGAAGCAAGGCCAAGCCACAGGTGGCTAAACAACTAAATTCTTCTTACTACTAATTTCCAAAAGGATGCAATCATTCTATTTGGTGGGCTTCCTGAAGCTCTAACATAGAAACTACTTGGAGAAAAATGACTCAAGAACTTGCTTCGGCAGCACATACACAGAAATCAGAACAACAGAGAGAAGCTTAGCTTGGCCTCTGTGAAAGAATAACATGTGAATTTATGAAGTATTCCATATCACTTATTGTTTATTAGGTTCAGAGTTTTTGTTATAGTAATAATTTTTGGAAATAGTGGTGATGATTGTACAACATTATGAATGTAATTAATGGTATGGAATTTACACTTAAAAACTGTGAAAATGACATATGTATATAAATATAGGCAAATAAACTTACTAGAGCAAAATATAGTTTGTAGAGGTTCAATTATATTAAATCTTTGTTCCCCATTCTCCTTACTCTTTTACAAAAGAAAATTAAAAATTAATTAAAATAAAAATGTAACATTGTAATCATTCTTTCTTAATTTAAAGCTGAACAACAAACACGAGAGTGATTCACACATGGAATACACTGAAAAGTAAATAACTCATCTGTATTGAAAGTCATGGTAGGACATGGGGAGTGGGGAGTTAATAAAAAGAGAAACATCATAGTCTGTAGATATTAGGATAGTTATGGAGGAAAGATAAGTGGGAGAAATAAGTTCTCCCTTATGGAGATGGTGGATTAGATCTTGCCCAGAATTAGGTACTGAACTTCTTTAATTGTTTACCATGAGTCCTCACTGGATGATCCAGACATTGGTCATCAACTTTGTTCCCATGCTTACAGTTCATTTACTTTCTTTCCTTTTCTTGCCTGTATTGCTTCTCTTCTTCTAGCAATTCCTAATTTTTTATTTTTTATTTTTTTTGGCCAGTGATATTTTTTTCCAGTTTCTTTTTTTTCCTGAAATCTCACAGGGTTATTGCTCAAATTTCTTGTCTATATGCAAACTGTTTTTGCAGTTTAATCTGCTGGTACACTTGAAATTTGTATCTGAATCTTTTGCCATTTTGCTAGAAATGCACCCCCAACCAACTTCATTTTTCTTACTCATTAGGCTCAAGAGCGAAAATATGTTATAATTCTGTATTTAAAAAAAAGGAAGTTGGGCATGTTAACATCTTTTAATTTTTTTCTCACAAATAGTAAGATGATTCTAAAACTATCCTAAAGCCAAAACTATGTTTATTAAACACACAGGACTGTCTTTTGAACTGCTTCATAGAACATCAGCATGACTGTCAGAAGGTGCCATATTTAGAGTGATAATCACTCACTTCTCTCTTACCTAAATATGCAAACCTAAGTAAAGTTCATCTTATACATGCTGAATTACGTAGAACTACTACATTTTTATAATAGCAGAATGTAGTCATGGCAGCAATACGGCATTTGGAGTAAGAAAAACTAGGTTTTAGTTCACACCTTTCTGTTCTTTATTTAGAAGATCTTTCTAACTTGACTTTTTAAAATACAATGCTGGTTTGCTGATAATATATACCCGACTTAACTCCTTTGGTTACCCTGTGAAATAACTGAAATAATATCTTTGAAATCATTCTGTAAAGTAGGGGAAATAGTTATGATTATTATTTTGGGCGTTTGGTAGTTAGGACAAATGGATAGAATTTGGAGAGATTAAACCCTTCACTGAACACATAAAGAATTCATTGAAATAGGTGCACCTGGGTAGCTCAATAGGTCAAGCGTCAGATTTTGGCTCAGGTCATGATCTCGCGGTTTGTGGGTTGGAGCCCCGCACCAGGCTCTGGGCTGACAAGCTAGGAGCCTGGAGCCGGCTTCAGATTCTGAATCTCCCTCGCTCTCTGCTCCTTCCCCAATCATGCTCTGTCTCTGTCTCTCTCAAAAATAAATAAACATTAAAAAAAATTTTTTTAAAGAATTCATTGAAATAAAATGGAATTCATAATAAGAAACTGTCTTCAGAGTAGCACTTTTCCCCTAAACTTCCTAACTTTCACTGGTTTCTTGTCATTTTCATTTTCTACTTTAACCCCTGAAAGAAAAACAGAGATTTCTATTCATCTCCTGATAACAGGGGCTGGTTGTGTCGAGTGAAATTCATTACTGCTTTGATTTTTACAAGATGCTTTAAACTCTGTTTGAGCTGTCGTCCTCTTGCCATGTCCATTTTTTTCTGTCATCTGGATCACTCTGATGTGTACTTTGATTCCATATTCATTTCATTGCTGCCTCTTGTACACTAATGACATGAATGTCCATCGTGTTGAAGAAAGACTTTTTTTGGTGCCTTAAGATAAACGAATGTAACGTTTTGATGCTGCACACACAGAAATAATGTACCACAGATGTAAACTTAGTTTTGATGAGGTAGAAAATTCAAATGACATTTACATGTGTAAAGATAATAAATAATTATCAAAGGGAAAAATCAAAGGCAAGAAAAGAAAAAAATGTACCATAGTTAGGAGATTTAAATCTGTATTATTCTCTTTTTTTCTTTCTTTTTTTTGGTAATGTTTATTTTCGAGGGTGAGAGAGACAGAGCGTAAGCAGGGCAGGGGCAGAGAGAGAGGGAGACACAGAACCCAAAGCAGGCTCCAGGCTCTGAGCTGTCAGCACAGAGTCTGAGGTGGGGCTCGGACTCATGAACAGTGAGATCATGCCCTGAGCCGAAGTTGGACGCTCAACCAACTGAGCCACCCAGGCACCCCATAAATCTGTATTTTTCTTGGTGTTGCTTATCTTAATGGTTATAGAAAACACTGCAACAGATCTCATTGTTACTATTCAGGCGTTATGAAGTTGCCCCAAATTGTTTATGTCTATAAAAATTAATGTATGTATGACCTTTTTATCTGTGTGAGATATGTACCAGCAATTATCTTAATATAGGTTTTAGGATATCCAAGATATCTGTATTTCTTATTCCTTTTACTGAGCAAGGTAAGATAATGGTGTGTTATTGTTCAAGCTGACACGTTCTTATATGATGGAATTTTTCTTGAGCTTGATTGTCTAAGGCAGTAAACACAATATACTGAGCCCCTTATTTCGTGCTGAGCATAAAACATTGTATTTAGATTTCTGAGAGAGTCCCAAAGATATTCTCATAACCAGAGGGATTTTACAATTTCACACAACATCCCCATCAACACTTGGGATTACAAAGTGTTCTTATGTGAAAGTAATTGAGGTAGAAAATGATATCCCAGTGTTGCTTTAACCAACGTTTTTTAATGCCAATGATTTTAACACATGCCTTCAAATGCTTATTGACTTTTTCGGTTTCTTATTCTGTAAATTGCCTAAATATATATTCTTTATCCACTTCCTATTATAGTTTTGGTATTTTTGTTGTTAATTTGAGGAAGTTATTTATATGTTCTAGATAATAATCTATTTCTTCTATGAGACATCTGTCCTATATCTTTAAATCATGTAAATTCTATGCATTCCCAATTCTAGGGCTTTTCTTCTTTTTGAGAAACCTAAAATGCTCTAAAATGTATAGAGAATTACAAGAATGCACAAAGAGCCTAAACAAGTTTTTAAAGGGATAAAAGTAAAATATAGTATGCTACAGTTTTAAATTTTTGCATTTATAAGAACACACACAGATAAGCCAATAAAAGAATATAGAGGTAGAAACAGACCATTTCTATTTGGCCATTTCACATACAATAAAGCATTAGCATAAATCACTGGGGAAAGATGGAGAGTTTTAGCAGATTGCAGCAGGAACCCTAGCTCTCTATACAGAGAACAAGAAACTTAATCAAACACGACATTCAAGGATGGAAACTAGATGGATTAAATATTTAATTTTGAAGGTTAAATTGTAAAGCTAATAAAGGAAAATTAAAGAAAACTTCATTGTGTCCTAAAGGCAGAAAAGAAACTTCTTGTATTAAACTTTTACAGAACAAATGACGAGGCAAAAGTTGATGAGTTTAGTTACACCAAACTCAAAAGATTTCTCTTCATGTAAGACATTACTGTCATTTACAGTTTTATTCATTACCAATATAGAATGAAAAATATATTTTTAAAAAGTGATACCAGTAATAAAAACAAAAATACAGTGTCTAGAACTAAAGATGTGAAAGAAATTTATGTAAGGATAAACTCTATTGTAAAGACTTTTTTCTATCCATCTTGAACTGTAGATTAATCTCAATGAAATTCACAATTTTGTGAGTAGGGGTCAATAAGCCCTTTCCAATGAACCTATACCAAAGAATATATAAATTCCTTACATAAAGAATAAAGGATGATAACTTGTGCCCCAAATTATTAAGATTTATAATGAGGCTAAAGTTTTAAAAAACAGCATATATTGGGACAGGGATAGTAAAATGGGCTAATTCAAGAGAGTGATGGTCCTAGAAACTACCCCACACACATACAGAAATGTGATCACTGAGACAAGCGGAGTGACCAAAAGAGAAATGGGGAAATTTATTATAATCTTCAAAATAAATTATATTTTTTTATACTACACAACACTTTGCTTGGTAATTGGTAGATATAGCTAAGCAAGAATTCAGTAACCAATGGAGGCAGTCTGTGGTTCATCAGGAATACAATTATTAAATTGCTATTTTTATCAACAAACTGGTACTACAACATCTGTTTAAGTTTTATTTCTTCAAATAACCTCCAAGAATGAAGAAAAGATTGAGGTACTGCTGATAAACTCTTACTCTGTTTATTTCTTCATTTGTATGAAAGGCAACACATTATCAGCCATGTGTAATGTGGGTCATGTGTGTCAAAAGGACTTGCTAATTTCCAGGCTACTCTTTTCTTTGTGCCTTTTGGTAAGTGGATTTTCTTTGGATAAAACCCCTTTTGTGATCAGACAAGGGACCCTTATACTACATGATGAGCTAGATGTATTAAGACTGCATATTCTACTTCCTTATCAGAGTGCCAAATTCTGGACACCTTATGATTATATATTAATATGAAATTATAGTGCTATTCCCAGTTCTAAGCAACAGGAAAACAGTGGAAAAGCAAAACAAAACCCAAATCACTGCGTACATGGGTTAATATTCTAGTTGGTAAATGGCAGTCAAGCTAAATAAAAGTGACAGTTATCTAGTACTACTGCATAATCAATTATGTCAAAGAGTAAACAACTTAAAACACGTATTATCTCACAGTTTCTGAGGGTCCCAAACCCAGGTGCAGCTCCTTAGGGTGCTTCTAGTTCACGGTCTCTCATAGGCTGCTGTCAACATTTCATGCAGAGCTGCAGTCAGAAGCTTCACTAACAGGCTCCCTCACATGTCTATTGGCTGTTGTTTGGAGACATCATTCTTTGCCATATGATCCTGACCATAGGGTTACTTATTAAATAGTAGCAGCTTCTTTTCCCCAAAGAGAGAGTTGGAAGCCATCATTTTTTTTTGTTTGTTTGTTTTTTTTGAAACCTAATCTCAGAAGTGGCAACCTGCCATTAGGTCATATTGTCCTTGTTAGAAATGTCTCAATGGGTCTTACCCACATTTAAAGAAGAGGAAATTGCACAGGGGCATGAATATTAGGAGATGGGGAACATTTGGGGACCATTTTAGAGGCTGCTTCCTATACTAAGTAAACATAGTGATAAAGGCCAAGAGGAAAATAATGCAGATAAGTAGATAATAAGTTTCAGGGGAAAAAGCTGGAATTTTAGATAGGATGAGAAAAACTGCACTTTGAAAAAAAGTGAGGGTGTGTGACGTAAATGAATATGTGAGGCAAGACCATTGCAGACTAAGAAAATGGCAAAAAAAAAAATAATAAGAGATCTTGATATTTAAAAAATCAGTAATAATAGAAATTAACACTTAGTGAGAAATTTTAAATTGGCTGTCTCATTCATTACACTGGGATAACAGACAAGGCCAGCTCAAAGTTAACATGAAACAATCTGTCTCTGAGGATATGCTGCAGCTGTGAAGTGTCATAACAACCACCTTCTTTAGTGACTACTGATTTCTTAATCACTGAGCAACTTTGTGCCCTGAAAATTATGCCAGCAGAAATGTGGTTTGAAAGCATGTCACTAAGAAAACAAAACAAAACAAAACAAAACAAAACAAAACAAAACAAAACAAAACCCATGCTATTCTTGCTTGGGTATCTAAGTCATTTTGATACAGAGGAGCAGACTCAATTTTTAATCCAGGTGCAGAGATATAGATAATGGTTTTCTGGACACAACATTCCACATTTAAATTCACTTTGTAGTTTCCATAGAAACAGAATCCTGGGTCCACTTTTCAAACCAGATCTCATGTTGACCCCTTTACACAAAGCCCAGCTTTGTTTTTAGCCTATCGAAACAATACTTCATTTACATTTCACCTAAATGCCACGTATTCCAAATCTTATAGTAACCTTCTCTTTTTTCTTTGTGGAAAAATTGCATGGTTCCATCGGTGTACGTTTTTTCTCACGGAGATAGGTTTATAAACCTGACCTTATGGCACTATAACTTGTCCCTATTGGTCTTGGATTGATTGGGCTGGCAAAGTAAGGAGTGTTACGAGAATGAAGGGAAGACAGTAGTACAGGAGGACAGAGAAATATATTTTCCCTCCCTTAGGGTAATAAAGGCTCTCCTCAAACAGGGGATACTATTATATCACTGGCATTGCATAGCTAATATCACTTAATTTCATTGAAGACAACTGGACAAATTGGAAAAGCATGGTTGGAGATACACTGGATGAATGGATGGTAAAACAGAAAGTGAATATTCTGCCTTGGATACATAGTGGGATTAGAATTAATTTAATATATCATTTGCTTTCCAGGGAAAGATTCTACACTGTCCTATTTGGGAACCAGGGTAATTAACTAAGAAGCAATTTTAAGCAGTAAGTAGTATCTTGAAAGCAGCTGAAGGAGCTAAGAGTAGGATAATCAGGATAGGCTTCTGTTCTTTTCTTCCAAAGGGGATAACTAAGCCATGGCTGAGCAAAATTGGTAACAGCAGGTAAAAATATTCAATGTTGAGTGCGGATGGGGCATATCTGGATGTGAGTAATTTTTCTGGTAGCTTGTCTTTGCTCTGGTTTCCTGATTGGATAAAGCTAATCTATTACTGGCTATGAGAACATGGGCTGTCCAACCCCCTACAGGGACAAAGCAACAGTTTGAGGTAAGGGTGTCTATAGAGGAAATTGAAACTTGCTCTTAGGAGCTCTGTTTCAAAGTATAACCTTTTGAGAGGTTGAGGTGGGGCAGAGCATGTTAGCAAG
This sequence comes from Neofelis nebulosa, assembly GCF_028018385.1. Lineage (NCBI taxonomy): Eukaryota > Metazoa > Chordata > Mammalia > Carnivora > Felidae > Neofelis > Neofelis nebulosa. The sequence goes on from NC_080782.1 coordinate 212,001,699, forward strand.
TCCACTTGGAAGCTTGGAAGCATACTTTAGCCATATCTTCCCACCTAAAATTTACCAATAATAAAACATTTCATGGTAATTAGTATTCCATTTATTTAGTTACTGTGTCTACCTCTAAATTAATTTTGAATTTGTGTGGGAAGCACATTATGGGTTGACATTAAAAGTCCCAACAGTCTAATCTATTTTTCTATTCCTCATCTTATCCAAACATCTGGAAAATGTTATCTGCATTTGCTATTTCCACTTCCTCATTTTGCTAGTAACATATTCCAATTGGCTTTCATTACCAAAAGTGTACTGAACCCTTTTTAAAGTTTACAATTATCTTCATGTTGCTAAAATGTGTTATCCAAACTCTTAGCATTTGAAGAATTTGACAATTCTCTCCTTCATGATATACTTTCTTTCCTTAGCCTCTATACCTCATCAACATATCTCAGTTTCTTTTACTTATATGTCCTCCTTTACCCAACCTTCAAAATCTAAAATCTGAGGTCCTCAGATTTGGCTCTCAGATCTTTTTTTCTTCTATACGCCCTAAACTCATCTAGTCTTATAATCTTAATCTTAAATTCACTTCACACACACACACACACACACACAGACACACACCATAGTTGTTAAGACATTTTATCCAGACATGATGTTTCATAAGCTCCTTCAGACCCAAAATCAAATAAGCTTCTATTTGTCATCTTTATCTAGATAACTAACAAGTACCTCAGATTTATGATTTTTAAACTTAACCACCTTCATCCCCTCCAAAGTTGTTCATATTTTAATTATCCGTTTCATATTGTGTCCAATAATTGTGTCCCAGTCCATTCAGATCCTCCAATACAAACCTAAATTTTCTTTTCTTGTGGTTACCTGTCCCACTACCCCTGATACACATTGAAATCCATGTATAGAGATTTGATTAATTTACTTCAAACTGTCATCATCTCTGTCTTGAAAAAATGTAATAAACACCTGTCAGATCTCTCTTCAATGATTCTTATTTCCCTCCCAACAATGCTATTCACTGGGCTCAAATTTTTCTAAGCCAGTATGATCAAGTTTCTATTCATATTGTAAATATTTTTTAATTATTTTGTTAATGTTTATTCATTTTTGAGACAGAGCGAGACAGAGCATGAACAGGGGAGGGGCAGAGAGAGAGGGAGACACAGAATCTGAAGCAGGCTCCAGGCTCTGAGCTGTCAGCACACAGGCCGACGCGGGGCTCGAACTCATGGACAGTGATATCATGACTTGAGCCGAAGTCGGATGCTTAACAGACTGAGTCACCTAGGCACCCTGTAAATCTTTAAAGCCTCCCCTTTTTAATCACCATCAATGTTTTCATAAATCAAAGTGATCTTCCAAAAAGAGAAGTAAGTCATGCCATTCTTTACTCAAAATCATCCATAAATTCCCATTAGGAAGGGGCACTTTTTGGCAATTTTAGCACTGGCCCTACAGATCTTCATAAAAGGATCCAATTTACCTTTCCGTTCTCAGTTTCACCATCTACTTAATCTATACCCTATGCTTCAAAAACTGGACTAGTCACCATTGCCACAAATGAGTTGAGTATTTTCTAATACTGTTTCTTGAAATCTCTGTGGTCCTATGTCAATGAGAAAATATCTAAACCAAATGCTTCAAAGTCTAACTCAAATGATACCTCTCCAATTAAGACTTCTTCCTCTTTGCTCTTTCATGACCTCCTTTGTGGATACCCTTCACAGCACATGCAATTCATAAATGGATGAGTATGTATCTACCTTTTCTCTTTATTTTGGACTCTTGGGAATTCTAAGATTAATATACATATCCCCAGGTCTTAGCAGAATGCCTGGTCCAAAGTGAATATTTTGGAACTGGGGACTGAATCACATTGAGATAAGACTGATTATCAATGAATTAGTGATTCATAAAATTGGGCAATTTAGTCTTGAGATTTTCTACTCATTAAATGCCATTGTGAACTACTTCTTCTTTTTTAATTGAGTGTTCATGCTTCAAAATGCTGATGTTGTAAATAAGTAACAAAAATATATTTCACCCCATAGGTTAGACAACAACTATGAAATCATTTTCACAAGGATTTTTGAATGTATTCAATAGTGTAGCTATCTAGCTATCATTAGTATAGAGAACATTTGAAATAGGGCTATATATTTCTTTTATAGGCAAAATATATTGACATTTGGGAATTAGTCTCTGCTACTTAGTATCATGATAAAATCACAAGTGAGGTCAACTTATACATAAATGAGACATAGATTTCTTAGAATTCATGAAGTTCATCCTATTATTAATATTAATATCATTATTATTAGTCCCAATAGAATTTCAAACCACATCACTTAGCCTCCAGCATGCAATTGATAAACAAACCTAACACACTTTGTTTCCACTGACCACAAATTTCCATACCCTAGTTCTGTACAGAATGAATAGGAATTGCACATCTCTTACTCCTTGCCTAAAAAAAAACTGGCTTTAATTAAGAAACTGGTAGGAATAACTCTATACCACATGAGCAGGGTAGCATTCATAGGTTGCACAACTATGACTTCAGTAATGAAATGAAACAATTATAAAAACAAGTAAATATGCATTTATGCCTTTAAAAGTTTAATAATGAAAATATGACGCTCTAGGGTGATCCACAAGAAAGGAGTTAGAAAGGTAAGATTTCCCCTAAATGGCCTGAGGGCTAGATTTACAATATGTCACTTAACCCGTTATCCCTGAAGTGCCTTACTGCTTAATCATGTGATGGTCTCAGTCTGTGTGGCACACAGCCTATTGACAAACAAGCTCATGCTGTTTGATTATACATTTTCCCTCACCTTGTCTTTATATTTTTGTAATCTCCCTTATCCCAATATATGTGACTTAACCCTCACATCTACATCCACAATTCCCCCCCAATGTGATTTTCCATAAGGCTTGGTCAAAATATGACTTGTAAGGGAGATTTTGAATATATATTTTTAATACTGAGCTGAATCCTGAGGAAAAAAAAAAAAGTAAGAAAACTCTCCTCCACAAGGATTTCATTCAGCCCACTTTTAAACTTGATCCATAATTTGATCGAATGCTCTTGGGCACTATTAAATAGTAATAATGAACTTCACCTAAAGCCCTTAGTAATTTTGTTCCACATTTCCTTCTCTAATTATCCACTATTCCCTATTTATTATTACTTCATTCTCTGCCTTGAGGCTGTCTAAAAATACTAAGAATGATAAATTAAACAATACATTTGGTACCAACTTAACCTGTGGGGAGGGTTATAATTTAATGGGTTGTCTTCTGAATTAATTATTTCTGAATTATTTAATTGCAGTTTCTAAACAAATTTCTTAGAATAGGTGACATTCGAACTTGCAGTATATTTCTAATAAAATTATTATGACAAAATCACAGATATATCATAATTATCTATTAAGCTAAATTTTACAGTAATTTCATTATACATCTTATAGAGATTTATCGATTATATTTTTACTAAAAGCATGTCTTCTGTAGAAGTTAACAATATTTTTGTTAGTAACTCACCAGTGCAGACATTAAATTATTGGAATTTTGAAGCCAATGCCTTTTTCCCACTAAGTAACAATAATTATTGACTTAGTTTTTAGTTTAATTACTACTTTAGTGAACTTACTGGTACATTGTACATGGTTTACTTACCCCTATCAAGTCTCATTAAAGTTCTGTGATAACCAGGCCCCCTAAGTGGCTCAGCTGGTTAAGCGTCTGACTTAGGCTCAGGCCATGATCTTGCAGTTTGTGAGTTTAAGCCCTGTGTTGGGCTCTGTGCTGACAGCTCACAGCCTGTAGCCCACTTAGGATTCTATGTCGCCCTCTCTCTCTGCCTCACTTTCTCTTTCTGTCTCTCCCTCCCCCCCTCTCTCTCTCTCCTTCAAAAACAAGTAAACATTAAAATATTTTTAATTTCACAAAACAATTCTGCTACTGTTATTGTGATAACCAATTTCTTATTCTCTGAGCCATCACCTCCACACTTCATGTGGAAAAGTTCTCATTTAGAAGAATCCACATTGCAAAAATGGCAACCATGCTATTTGCGGTATGAGATTTAACCCATGTTGCATAATGTCTTTTAGTTTTCCTCTTGCAGAAGCAGAACTCTTATGGAAGTTTCCTTCCATAAACAAAAACTCCTCAACCATTTATCAGTAGCAGCAGGTCCAGATGAAGTGAAATAGCTCATCTGGTCTTAACTTCTGGAATTTTCCCAAATTAATTACCTACTACATCCAGCCCACAAAAGCCTTCTCAAATTTCATGTATGAATGGCTGCAGTGGTGATCCAAAGCTCTTTACAACCTCCTGTAATACTTTGAACTGCTGGACAGCTGTTTTTTAATGCTTTAAAAGGCTCAGTGGTAGAAAGAAAGTTTTCACTGAGTGCTAAGATATTATTCAACTGTAAAGTCTTAAATTTCAAGTATATCGCATCCTTTAATATATAGTATTCTTTTATATATTATTTAATATTAACTTTAAGAAACAGACTAAGTTCATTATGTGCTGTTAATCAGGGACTAATTTATTCTTACACCTACAATAATATAGCTTCTGCATCTCTCAAAAATACTGATGATATAACTGTCTCAGAAAAAAATATTTAGGAAAGAAAAGGCATTTCAAAAGGAAAGTGGAATCTCATACAGTACAGATTATGAATACAAACTGTCATAAGACTTTGGAATACTACTTGACTTTATCTATTAAATTTAAACATGCATGGACCCAATGAGTAGCAACTTCCTAAATGTGTATACAATTGCACCTACAGAATTAGGTAAGAATATTCACAGAAAAAACTGTGTAAAATCCCCACAACAGTAATAAAGATGAACAGTAAATTGGGAATATATAATGCTATGTTACTTGACCACAGTCGTGTTTGCACAAATGTGTTTACTCTGCCCATTCAACTGTACACTCATGATCTGTGCACTCTTGTATATGTCTGTAGTGCTTCAATTAAAATGGTAAAAATTTTTAATTTGACATATTAAAACACAGACTTTAAATATTAATATCTATATTTCCGGGCCATTATCATCATCATTCCCTCAGTTAACTACCTTATAGACTGTAATTTGATTCATCCCTTTCCCTCATTTCCTAATCCAAACTGTCATGAATTATTTAATTTATGGTCTTGAAATATGTTTTACAATTGTCCTTAATATGATCCAATTTGGTCTTCATGGCCATTGTTATTCTCCAAGTGGAGATTCTCCCCAATTCAAGCTTAAACAATTGAACTCCCTCAGACTGAACTTACTAATTTAAATTTTTAAATCTGTCATAAATAATTTTCTTGAGCTCCTACTTTTGGCATTTGACACTTATGATCAAGTAGTTTCTTTAGTGACTTTGATCACCTACTAGAAATTGATTAAACTATCTTGATAGCTTTGCTTTGTAGATCCTTCATTTTCTGACCCTCATTAATTTGATTATTATTTACCCAGGGTTTCTGTACAAAGTGTCTTCTTCGGAAAAACTTCAATCTTCTATATTCTATGGAAAATATATTCTTATGGCAGTTATTTTCTTAGTCTAGATGTTCTTCTATTTTCTGGGATTTTTTTATTTATCTACAGTTCAATGATTCTCCAATTGTATCATTGTTTCAGTTATTTGTTAAAGTTTTCTTTGATTACACCAGATTGACTGATCTCCTTTCCTTTGTAATATTTCTACCATTCCTACAGAAAGCACAGTATAATGATAATTACATTCCCATTTATTTCTAAATATTTTATTAATATTATGTCTCAGGGTTTGCACATAATAATACACATATGGAAATGTATAGAAAACCTCAATACCTTGTTCTCCAGAATCTCATTATCATGTAGAGATAAAGTTAAGGAAACACATAGTGAAAGTATCACGGAGTGTTAAACCTTGTAATATTTTTTAATATTAAGGGAACAGAGGCCAGAAAGCATTAAGAAATTTCTTGGAAAAAGCACTGTGGGCTTCAAAGAGGGCACCATGAACTGGATTTGGTAGGCAAAGATAAGAAGGTTTCCATTTGTTTGTGTGACAGATGCTGAAGTCACTAAAGTTAATACGTGGTGATTTAATTTCCACATGTATTTGGCAAGATTTTGATTACTGTATTTTTACCTAATCATTTTTATATTTTCCACAATGTTTTGGGATATTTTTAAGCACAGTAGGTACTCAATAGATTTTTTATGGATTATACATATTGTAGTGTTTATAAATTCAGACTTAAAAAAAATAAATGGAAACTTAAAAGTCAGGCATACTCTATTTCTGGTTCTTTACCTGAATGCCTTTAAACTCCCTTAAATAGAGATAATAACATTACATATACAGGACATATATAACAATTATATGTATAATATCATACACATAAACTATAATATATATATATATTTTTTCAATGTTTATTTACATTTTGAGAGAGAGAAAAAAACAGGGGAGGGGCAGAGAGAAAGACAGAGGATCCAAAGTGGACTCTGTGCTGACAGCAGAGAGCTCTACATAGGGCTCGAACCCACGAGCCATAAGATCATGACCTGAGCCAAAGTCAGATGCTTAACTGACTGAGCCACCCAGGAGCCCCCAAACTATTATATATTTATTTATATATATAAACTAATATTAAATTATATTAATAAACCATATGAATGCAGGTTTTAGTAGTTGCTTTGATATATTTTTTGCATTCCATTACATATATAAATATAAATATATGACATTGTAAAGATATAATTTCCCTTAATCTGATCCAATTAAATGAGAAACTGTATGTCAAAGAATTAACACTGTACCTAACAAATAGCAAGTCAACCAAAGATTATTGTTGTCAATACTTTAAAGGGTTATTTGCTTGGTATATTTATTCTATTTTCTATTTAGATTAGTAGTAAAATCTAACTTTGAATACACTACAAATACAGAGAGCATGAGGAGAGGATCAAAGCTTTTAATTAATTCTTTTCTACTTCCATTTGGCCACTCCTTTCTCTCTCTCTCTCTCTCTCTCTCTCTTTTTCAAACCAAAGCGAGAGTTTGCTAACTCTTAAGCCTTAGCACAATTGATGGAGCCAAAATGACTATGAGTGGCTGATACCAGCAGGAATAAGCAGCATAGGCTTGTAAATTACGTGTGTACAAGGCAAGTGTTATAAAACCACAAAGTACATGGATTCTTTTTTGAGAATTTTTGAAAGAGATAAGGTTTAAACTGCCCTTAAAATGTATGAAGAAATTTAATAGTAGAAGAAAATGAAGAGATAGATAACCTATTTTTATCTAAAAGATTTATGCTTATATTCCCATGGGAGGAAAAGATTAATTATTCATAAATAAATTGTATTATATTTCTTTCATGTTCTATTAAAAACATATATTTTTATCCCTTATGGAAATACTAATGTCCTATATTTTAAACATGAAAAATCTTATTGTGCTTATTAAATTTACCACTGTGCTGAACATATTTTAAATACCCATAAAATATTTTATAAGACACATATATCACAAGAACATTTTATACTATTTTAAAAAACTGAAAATTCACTTGCAACAGATCATAGGGGGTTTATAGACTTGCACGTCTTTCAGTTTCTTTAAATTACTAGTGAATTTGGGGTCCCTGAGATAAATTTGTGAGGTAAAGCATAAAAAGTCAACATAAAAGATAAAAACACTTGCTTAAAAACCTATTTTAACTATTTTTTCCACGAAAATTAATAAGTTAATGACATTTAAATGCAAAAAAGACCTTTCAAATTAAGTAAATGTATATAAACACCTTTCAGGTGACAGAAATTTCCAAATGCATATGCATTTTTGTATAGTATAATTTAAATTGGTTTTCACTAACAAAATAAGAAAATAACAGTGTGGCATTTGCAGATAACTATGCCTGAGTTGCTGTGTTAATTTTGAAAAGATATTCATAATTGTTTTATGTTAATTGTGTTTGAAATAGCATCCATGAAATTACAGTTTTATATTTATTTATTGTACAATTATCTAAAATTATTTTTAGTCAGAGCCACCTAGCGTGTAAATAATGCCCTAAAATTTAAATCTATAGAAACAAATCACGTTCCTAACACTTTATTTATTTCTAAGTAGCATATTATCTGCATGCATAATAAAAGTTGCTGCTTTTTCCCCAAATTTAACAGTCAATTAACTATATGAATGCAGGTTTGGGTAGCAGTTGTTTTGATGTATTATTTTGAATTCCATTTTACAAGAATACAAATAACATATATACGCCTTAATTCATAACCCTAAGTAGTCATAAATGATATTTCATAAATATAATGTGTACTGTTAGTACCAAATCTACAGAAAGGGAGACAATTTATAAATAGCATGTGCTGTTATGAAAGTAGAAAAATGATAAAACATAATTTTCTTTTAAAGTTAGTTCATTATATTAGAATTTGTTTCTTTTAAAAAACACTAGAATTTCATTTTCATTTCGAGATCAGGACATAAAGCCTACTATATTTTTTATTCAATATCTGTGTTTTGTTTTCATTATCACGTGTCACACACCTGACACGTATACATAAATGGAATGAATGACCCAGCCAATTGTTTTTTTTCTGAAACATTATTTTAAATGGGAACCTCAAAGCCACAAATAATTTTGTACATTGACATATTTTTATGACTTAAATATTATGAATATATAAATAATTCTATAGTAATCCACATTTCACGTGAATTTATTTGAAAAATAAAATTGAAAATTTATTTTCCTCTTTACTATTGTATACATGGAAATCCACACAACATACCCATACATGCATAAATATTTATGATCCATATGTACAGAATATAAGGTTAGATAAACATTAATGGTAATTATATTCATATTGAGCTAAGTGACATGTGTGTGTGCCTGTATGTGAGTGCAAAATCTTTCACAAATTTGGAAACTGAGCATATCTAGATTTTTCATCTGAGCAAGCTTTGGCATTTATTAGCTGGCTCAACAAGGAAATATATTGTAAACACTCTTATCCTCAGTTGCTTAACATAAAAAATGAAGTTAGTGTTGTTGGGAGGATAAATAAAATCAAATACGTAAAATGCTATGGAGGCAGTTGAATATGGCATTATTGCTCAATAATTTGTATAGCCATAAATATTTAAAATGTTAAACTCTATGTCTGGATGCAATATAAACTATTTCAAATTGATATATTAGTTTCCTAAACGTTTAATAATATCTAAATACAAGATACAAGAAATACAAAGAAAACTGTTTACTTCAAAATAGATATATATGTAAATTTTAAACTTATGTGCCTTTTATACATTTATATAATCAACCAAAATGTCTTTAACAATCATTTTTATAGAGATAGAATAAATAGATAATAAAATTAAGATGACTTTTAGGAATGCTTCATGTGTGCTAATCATAAGGCTCTTTCAAAAAACAGAGATGACATTTCTTGGGAAAATTGTTTAACATAGTTGTACTTCTTTACATTATGCACCAAAGTTTACCTCTCTTTATTTTGTAGTATAATGTATAACCAGAGAATTTCTATTTGCCTTAATTAGGTAAGTGTAGTTTCTTAGAGCTGAACAAATATGATAAATTTTGAAAATCACAAACACACCAAGTTTATAAGTCATGGCACTTTATGTTTACCTTTGAAACCAAGCTCTATGCCACTGTCATAATATTTGTCTTTTAGAATATCAATGCAATTTATGTTTTGTGTAGATTAAAAAATGTAGAGCAAAACAAAAATGTGTATATATGATATCCATTTTTTTTATATCTCAAATCTTTATAGTCCTCATCATCTGTATTACCCTCACGTGTTAGTTCCAGTCCCCATTATCTCAATGCAAGTGAGAACTTACATTAAAGAGACAAATGCATAGTTACTAAGGTTCTTACCTGAAATTCAAAGTCAACTTTCTCTCCACTACACCATTCTCAAGATGCTGCAAACTAATGAGAAAGAAAATACTGGTAAATAAATATGCATTACACATGATTGGCTGTGATACACTTCTAACAAGAGTGCAGAAAAGTATTTTTTAAAGACTGAATGGAGGGAGAAATTGCATATGAAGTGCAACACAGACACACACACAAAAACATTATTAAGTTGTCATTTTAATAATGAACCCGAATGATTATAAAGAAGGGTTATTTTCATTGTTGACTAGGAAGTATTTTAAACACTTTAAAACCATTTCTTCTAAAAATCCTTATCAGCTGATTCCTTCTCTGAAATTCAGGGCAACTAAAAGAAAAACTGTTTTTGTCTAACTCTTGAAAGAAACACTTACACTTCTTATGGTCAAACCCTTCCCCCTACTGCAATAGCCTCTTTCCATCCCTTGCAATATCACTTTGAATAAAGTTTCTCCATACTAAGTGCAGACTTGTTTTTTCTTTAACATCACATTTGAATGAGATCAAAATTCTTGACCAGAAAAATATCCATGGAGAGAGATCCATCACTACTTTGTTATGTTACATTTTTGTTCTGTGTATAATTTCAAGAGGAAAACAGAAAATGTTTAGGAGATCAGTCTCTTGAAGAAATAAAAAAAAATGTATGTTATAAATAAAATAACACAGAAAATAATTCATTATAATAAGGGCACTACAAAGTCAAAACGGAAGTTACTTTCCTTTACATTTAAATGGAAATACTAATTATTCCTTCATGAGGAGCATACATATGTAACACATGCACATGTCTGGCCCTCTATATACATGCCAATGCCAAGGCAGCTCAAGGAGTGGTAGAATAGAAAAATATTTTGATTATGGACTAGTTAGCCTGCAAAAGTAAATCTGAAACAAATTTATAATAATAGGAAATAAAACTCAGGCATATCCCCAAGAAAATGCTAGCTAAGTGAAGTAGCAAAAGCAAGGAGTACATAAGGTTATAATTGAAAAATTAATCAAGTTATATACAAGATCAAAAATAAAACATATTTAACTTGCTTAGGTGATTTTTTCTATGCCTTAAAATAAGTCTATAATATTATGCTCAAATTTTTCTTGGTTTGTACTCTGTACTCTTATTTCAAAACTAGGGTTTATCATTCTTGTTTAAAAACATAAGGGGAAAATACTGAAAATTTCAGTGTATTTTATAAATCATTTTTCTTTAAACTAGGTCTTCTGAATGTTTTAATCTCCTATTTCCAGAAATCACATTTCTGTTCTTCACTGTATATCCTCTACAGAAATCAGTTACATTATCAAGAGACATGGATTGTTTTAGCATATTACTGATTTAGGAAAACAGAATGGTTGTGATTAATTTCTACAAATGGTAATATTTACATTTATATTATGCAATTTTTCTTGGGTTCACCGACTAATCAGTATAGTATTTCATTTCAGCAACCAGAGTTCTAAATTAATTGTAGCATTGAATTGTAATAGAATACAACTTTAAAGGAAGAAAAAAAGCACAGGATGTCTGTTTTGTAGTAATGTTACAGTGATAAGCCTCTGAGAAAAGAACATGCATTTCATACTACCTTAACTTTACTACTGCATGTTCTATGTGCACTGAGGAGATGCAAGTATTTGTGGCTCAGCAAAGGTACATTAAAGTTATGTTGTGATTTACAGAGTTGGTTCCATTCTACTCCATAAATTACTCTATGACTGATCCTTTTTTTTTTACCCACACACATGTGATTTGTATTGTGTACTGCTTTTATATTTGAGCGTTACTTACATTCCCTAGTTACCAACACTTTATTATATTCAAAAATGTTCATATATTTTGAGAGCGAGAGAGAGGGAGTGAGCAGGGAAGGTGCAGAGAGAAAAGGAGTGAGAGAATCCCAAGCAGGCTCTGCACCCAGAGTGGAGCTGAATGTGGGGTTTGATCTCACGACCGAGAGATCATGACCTGAACTGAGATCCAGAGTCGGTCGCTTAACCAACTGAGCGAGCCACCCAGGAGACTCCCTAGTTCCCAACATTTTGAAGTAATCATATATTCACATTTATTCTATAATCATTCATCTGGAAATGCTGATATTATTGCATTACTTACTATTAATGCTTTTATGGAAATATGTTAAATGTATTTCCTCTAAATACAGCATAAATACAGGTGAAGAAAATTTCATGAAGAAATTCACACCCAAATTTATCACTGAATTATTTATCAGGAAATGCTCACTAGTCCATCAGCTGATGCTAAGGATGGTTACTAAACCCCACATACAAAATCCACTTATCCCATTACTTCGACTTCACTATATTTGTTGTTGCCAAGCTAGCAGACCATGATTTCATTTCCCAGGGAACAAGAATCTTTTTCTAGGGAGGCTTCTAAACTCCAGCAAGTCTCATCAGAAAACTGATAATCAATGAAGTGTGTACACATAAAATCTCCAAAGAATTCTGACAAAGTGGTGCATTTTTATAGCTTGCCTGTCTTCACAGAAGCTTTACGAATGAAGCCAATTGCTTTCACCGCTGGGAATTCTAGATGGTAGAGATCAAGGGAGAGGCTAATATTTACCATTTCACAAATTAAAGACTACATGGTAAGTTTAGTGTCAGACAGCTTTAATTATTTTTTCCCTGCTTTGTAGTTTGGATAGTTTAATCCGGGTTTCCCTGCAGCTGACAACTTGGAGTGAAAAACCAAGCAGAATGACAGCGTTTGCTGAGGCAGATAATGTAGCTCAAAAAATGCAGACTATTTTCTGGGATGCCAGACAATGTTTTGCATCCCTTTAGCTACCCAACTGAGTGAAAATTCCAATATTCATCTAATGCAGAGAGCATGGGTAATGATACGGTTTTCTGCACATTTGATTGAGTTAGAAAAAATGTAAAAATAACTTGACATAAAATATACAATATTTGCTAAAATTATATCACTTATCCTGAAGTTAAAGTGTATACAAAGAATCAATGTATATTTTGAAGTACTCATAAATCATTATTTGTACATCACATGAAATTTATAGACTGTTTTAATGTATTCCTATTTTTATTTTTTTTTACAAATAATATTGTAGACAGTATAGGAATGTGAAAAAAATCAGGGTGGTGTTCTTCTGATGCTAGAAAGAATTTTAAAAGCTTTCAATTCTAATTGAGTATTGTACATCTTCAAGTTTAAAGGACTAATTATTTAAAAACCTGAAGCAGCCCCATTAGGAACATACCATTCTTGTAACAGAGGGAAACTGTAAGAGGTGTTTGGTTTGGAAATTCATTTTCCGATTCTTTTCTAGTAGTCTCTAATTAGACCCGTTATGAGCCATGAGTTAGAGTCCTAATCTTTTAATTCATACTTGTATTTTTTTCGGTATATATTCGCACTAATTCATGAAATTTTCCCTGAGCTTCTTATGATCTATTGAGGTTATTCATTTCTTATTGAATCTCCAGTATCTAATATAATGTACTTATTTCTGGATGTGCTGTTTATTCAATCAATCATTCAGTCAGTCACGCATTTATTCATTCATTGATCAACCTATCAGTCAGTGGATAATTATTGATTACCAATTATGTGTTATGCTGCATATTAAACCTTGAGGATTCAAATACAAATTAAAATTAGCCACTGCCCTAGAAGAGCGTATTGTGAAGTAATTGCTACTCATCTTAAAGTCCTTATTGATTTACTTTCAAAGCAAACAACAGAGTTTTGGTTTTTTTTAATTTTTTTTTTTCAACGTTTTTTATTTATTTTTGGGACAGAGAGAGACAGAGCATGAACGGGGGAGGGGCAGAGAGAGAGGGAGACACAGAATCGGAAACAGGCTCCAGGCTCCGAGCCATCAGCCCAGAGCCTGACGCGGGGCTCGAACTCACGGACCTCGAGATCGTGACCTGGCTGAAGTCGGACGCTTAACCGACTGCGCCACCCAGGCGCCCCAAACAACAGAGTTTTTAACAAGACTTACAATATTAGTCAGCTTTACTGTAGTAAGAAGTCTTGCTGGCTTAACAATAAAGTTTTATTCCTTGCTTATGTATAAGCTAAGAGCTCTACTTCTGTTCCATGTTCCATTTTCATTTCAGGATCCAGGAGATTCCTGAATAAAGAAGCCACTTCATTTTGGATTATGACATTAATGTGGTAGAGAGTAAATTGCCAGAGAACCGACAGAAACACACATGGCATTTTAAGCTTCTTCTCAGAACTGGTATGAAATTACTTCCTCTCCTGTTGTATCGACCAGAGAAGGTCATATGGAAAAGCCTGACAAGAGAGTAAGGATCAAGTCTCTGGGTCATGTGGGAATATGCAGACAAATCCGTCTGGCAAAGCAAGCAGAGGACCTGGAACAGACAAACAATCTGCCAGTTTATGTAAGGGTTTGCTCTTTATGGGGGTTTGTGATATTGATATGATATTTCATAATGGCGTTTCTAATTAGGTAGTGATCAACAATTATTTTAAAGATTCTAATCTAAGACATTTTACTCCTTAGGTAACTTTCAACCAAATCCCTCAAACCAAGTTCTTGTAGTTTGTATCATAGCCACTAAACTACCAGGAGATGTAAGAACTGCAAAATAGCATCTATTATGAAAGAGCACATAAAAATTAGTAGAGAATAAGTTTTGGTATTTTACCTGGGAAACAAGACTGATACTGCTACACATAATTCTCTCTATATTAAAAGGATCATTACACATGCTAAAATACGTGTAGCATGCTGTTATATAAAATATTGCTAAGTACTTAACTTTTGAAAAGCAAAATGTTTATTTTTATATATAACTATATATACCTATATATATGAATAAGTTTATTCATTGGAAATTAGAGTTTCTGTCTCAGAGAAGCTTATCTTCTATATTCCTCTCAGCTAGTTAGCAGCCTAAGGAAGAGAAAAATCCTATGAACAGAATGTTTTAGGTGAAATACAGCTGCAGGGTTGAAATTTCATTATGATTCTATTCTATTTCCATTGCCCCACAGGAACACATATACTTAATTCATCAGAGCCCCCTTATTATCTTTGCAACACCCCCAACATCCACATCCACCCCAAGCCCATTAATATGGCCAGTTATAACATTTACAAAGTGAATCAGTCTTTCAAATAGAACAGCCCTGGCAGCATGCCTCATATGCTTCTAAAACATACACAGAAAAACTGCACAGCATGATTTTTCTCAAAAGAATAACAATAGTCTCTTTATACACCTAAAATAAGAAACCTATGTTCATGCTGATACAGTTAGGTGGTTTCGATTCCCATTCATAAGGTGATGTATTGATTTGAAGATGAAATATATAACAAGTTCCTCATTTGGAAGAAGTCATCTCTACTGCCAGCTACTGTAAAATACTCTACTTTGTACAGGTAGAAGCCAGTCACTCAAAAACGATTCCAAATTAGCTTAGAAAAAAATGCAATGCACAGAAAATATTATGCTTCATTGTATACTCTCTTGACACTAACCTACACACATATATTTTTCTTTCTTTTTTTCCCCTCTTTTCAAACATCCAAATATGTTCATCCCTCTAGTGAACGAACATTAAGGTAGTAATGATTGAATTTTACAAGCCCATTTATGAATACAAGTTTTTCTTATGTTATTGCCTCAGTCTTAAATAGCCTTCTCTATTTTTTCTTATATCATAACACCTTATACTAGATATATATTTTCTTTCTTTTTTTCTTTCTCCTCCTTGGATTTTTTCTCTTGCTTTTACTTAGTCTCCTGTGGTTCTTTTTCTGTGCTTGTTCTTTAAATGATATTATATAACAAATATTTTTTTCAGTTTTATCCATAATGGTAATACCAATAGCATAGAAAGAACTAATGCCCATGGAACACTTGCTTTAATCTTGGAAATCCCCAATGGCATTTACATGTAGTGATTCACTGACTATCCACAATAACTGGAAAAGGTAGAAATTATCATTATCTGCCAGTTACACCTGAGTGAGATAAACAATGTTAAATGAATTGTCCAAGGACATTCATCTCAGATAAAGTGTATTGGATTTCATATCTAGAAAGCCTAACTCAAGGATAAGTTATTGTGTACAGTATACTTCTTATACCACCTGCACCCTGTATGAATATATTCTCAAATTTCCATTTCCAACTCAGATATTTCACATGAGCTCCACCTCATGTATCTAACTCTTTACAAAGATTGTCTACTCATAAAAATAGCTAAAATTCAACAGGTTGAATACTAACTTGCTTGATTTCCTTCCACCATAGCTCCTCTGTGATGTTCTCCATGTCAGAGAAACACACCACCGATCTCCCAGATGCTCTAGTCATAGACCCAACCTTGTTTCATTCATTGCTTCCAGTCCCAAAACACGTCCTATCAACGAGGTTTCCCAAATATATCTCAAATCATCTACATCTCTCAGTCTTCATGGCCACCACCACTCTTTTGCAGGGATCTAAAATATCTTCATTCATCTATCATAAGTCCATTCCATTTTCCATGATTTTACTGAGATATGTTTTAAAAATTCAAAACTGTGTCATTCCCCCTGCTTAAAAGTTTTTAATGGTCAAAAAAAAAAAAGTTTTTAATGGTCCCTCACTGTATATATAAAATAAGATCCAAAAGTCTTAATGTAGTGTACAGCTTCTTCCCAAATTTTTCTCTTGGCATATCCTAGACCCTCAATGTCACAACACTGAATTGCAGTCTTGGGTATCTTCTTCTGCACATCTTGTTTCCTCTTTTTGCCTTGCCTCCCTGTGCATTGAGATGGCTTGATATTTCTTGTAAATGTAAACTACACCTATTCTATGCAAACCCAATTCTATGTATGCACCTAAGAAAAATGAAATATATGTCCAAAAAGACTTCTATAATAACTTTTGTAGCAGCTTTAACAATAATAGGCAAAATCTAAAGATAACCAAAATGTTCATCAACATTAGAGTGATGTGGTACTTTGTCTCCAAAGATGACTGCTCAATTAATCATACCTCCTGTTATTCCCTTACGTTCTCCTCTTCTTTGAGTTTTGTGTTGCTCTTATAATTTGTTTTTGATTGATGGAATATACCAATTATGAAGTTTCATGATTTCCAACACTGGTTCATAAGAAGTCTTGAGCTTCCACTTGAGTCTCTTGGAACATTCTCTCTCGATACAGTCTCTCACAGAACCCAATCATGATGCTATGAGAAGTCCAAGCTACATGAACAGCCATCAGCTGGCACTCTGGCTGACAAAACAACTAAAAACCCAGCCAATGTCTAGCATCAACTGCCAGTCATGAGACTGAGCCATTTGCGACTTCTAGCCCCAGTGTCAATCTGACTGTGACTGCAGGAGAACCCTGAGTGATTACTGCCCAGCTGAGCCCAGTTAATCCTCAGAACTGTTAGAGATGATAATTGCTGTTTTGTGACAATTACATAGAAACAGATAACGAGAACAAAATCATAAACAAAATATTGTATACTCATGTAATATAATGCTACACTGAAATAAAAATGAGTAAAATGATGGGCAAAAGATTCTTCACACAACATAGTACAAACAGTATGACTCAACTAATATTAAATTAAAAAAAATACCAACTCATCTATAGGGACAAATCAGAACAGTGGCTGTTATGGCAGGTAGGAATGGGTTGGAAGTGGTCATGAGGTAGTTTTCTGGCATGATGAAAATATTCTATATCGTGATAAATGTGTTTGTTATGAGTGGTTATGTTTGTCAGAACTCAAGTTGTGCACTTAAGATATATGTGTTTCACACTATGCAAGTTGTATCTAGAAAATGATCATTAAACCAAAAACAATCTTTATAACAACACCCACTAGTTGTTCCTAGATAAGTTATTCATAGCTGCACACTTTTCCTGTGCTATATAACAGCTATTATAATATTTAAGGGAGCTATGTGTATTCTCAAGACTTTCCATTTTATCAATTTAGCACACCTTGTTCCTTTAACTATTTCTCATGTGATATATTTTCAAGTTTTTTCAATACCTGTGTACCTCTGTTTAAGTTGTTATTTATCAATAAATATTACTGTCCAAAGGCTGAACATACAATTCCAAAAGAAAGAGCCATTGTGGAGCACCACAAGATTACTGTCTCATTATGCACAGAAAAATTATTATACTGATACAAACTGTGATCTGTTTCAGTTTTGTCAAATTCATGATGTCCATAGTAAATTAAAAAGAAAAACCTGAGGGTCTATGTTTACCTGTGTTAATTGCTCTCTCTCATCATCTTAATTTTCATTCTTGAAATAAGTGGCTCCTTCTACATAGCAGTTCTGAAATAATTTTTTATGCCCACATTTGCTTACATCCCAAACCACATTAACCGCCATGCTCTGAGCTCTATAAATATCTCTTGAATTTAACATATTGTTATGAATTGATTAAGCAAAAGGAGTAGTGTATTGGACATATTATATCTCTAGCAATCAACACCGTCTTAAAATTCCCTTGTGATAAGAAATTGTTATTATTATTGTAATTTTTAGATATTCACCTACAAGTTATAATCATCAAAATGCACCAGAATGCAAACAGACAGATTCTGGCCAGTAGGTCAAAACTCAATAAATGAAATAATAACTATAAAAGCAATAACCACAGGCTGTGGAACATTTCAGGTTTTATATTTTAGGAACGTGTGATCTAAAACACATGAAACATATGTACACTGGAATACTGGAATAATGAAAGCATCATAACAACACAATTCAAATTTCTTCACAGTTCCTTAAGGGGATATTGACATTATCTTCAAAAAGCCCTTCAGATAACTATGCATAAAGTCTATGAAAGACTTGCATTAAAAACACTGAAAAAAAAAGGTTTCCAGGAATTAAAACACATTTATCAGATTTAGATATTGCTTATTTACATTTCCATGAAATTTCATGGTAAATGACAGTTTATTTTTCTCCACATCTGATATGAATCTAGCATCATTTCTTTCATAACAGAAGTTTTGAATAACTACTTTTATATCTGTAAATATTCCTGTTTTCTTTTGGTCTTGAGAGAGACATTGTTTGGTCTTGAGAGACACATTTCAGTGTCCTTAGGTAGGTATCCACCCCTAACACCCAATTGCATCATTTAAAAGATTACTATGAAGAGAAATATGATTTAAAAATTTTAGATAAAATGTTTGAAAATATAAGTTAAATTTTTAACTAAGAATGAGATAACCACATACCATTTGAAAGCCCAACATTAACTGAATACTACATACAGAAATACATTTTTAAAAATCTGACAAATGAAGGAAATATGCAATATAAAAATAACAAAATTGCAAGTCTCAACCATCATAATTTAATATGTATGTTATGCCTAAGTAAATAAAACAGTTTAAGCTATAAAAGACTTGCAAAACAAAGAAAATCTGAGTAAATAATTTACTTTGGCAATGTTACCTTTTCCAATGTTACCTTTTCAAAGCATTATGAACGCCATAGCTCTCCAAGATCATGTAGCATAATAAAGTTTCCATGATATAATTTTACTTTAGCTTTCTTAATTCTTAATTTTGATGACATATAGGAAAAAAAAAAAGAAATACAGTGGTAAAAAGGAGGGAAAGAATAGAGGAAAAAAAGCAAAGAAAAAGAAAGAAAATCCTGATGTCTGTTTACTTAGACATTTATTAAAGTCTCTACATATGTAAATTTAAAAAACAAATTATAAACTAGACTGGTCTACAATACAGCTAATTATTCCTTCTGCTAAATTATGAGCATTTCTTGTAATCTTATATTAATTTTCATTTGAAGCCAATTATACTTCCTCTTCAAATTGTTAAGCCAGATGATTCAAAACAAGGATTTTCTAAGCTTCAGATTAACACATGCTCAATAGCTCATTTGAAATGAAATGAAAAATTAACTTCTTTCCAGCACCTTCCAAACCTATTTCTCTCACTGAATCCTCCATCCTATTTAATGGCATACAATATGGCATTCACCCCAGAAGAAAGCCTATAATTGTTCTTGACATCTTTTTCACTTTTTCTTTTTCCAATTTGCAACAAATTACTCTGTATTTCATCTGCTAAATATCATGG
Source organism: Neofelis nebulosa (assembly GCF_028018385.1). NCBI lineage: Eukaryota > Metazoa > Chordata > Mammalia > Carnivora > Felidae > Neofelis > Neofelis nebulosa. The sequence continues at coordinate 212,021,797 of NC_080782.1, forward strand.
GACATCAATGGTTATAATCTGAGCCACCGCCACTAATCTAATAATTTCATACATACAAATGTCTTCTGAACTTTATCCTCTAAAATGAAAACCAGACCTTGTCAGTTCTCTTTCAAAAGTGCTTGATGCTTCTACACTCTATTCATGACAAAAATCTAAATTATTTTGTAGGATATAAAGTTCCCTGGAATTGCAACCTCTGCTTCTTTGATATACCTCACAAACCAAAGTTATCATCAATCTAATTTGGTGTCTCATCATACAATTCCCTCTTGGATCAACTCCCACACATGAATTCTCCCTCACTTTTTTCATACCTGACTAGCTCCTACTCATCCAACTATCAATTCTAATGAACTCCTTAAGGAAGCATTCCCTAGCATTCCCAGATGATTTAGAATACTTTTATAATTCTTCCTTAGTCCTCAGTGCCTTCATGTGCATAACACTTATCAAAATATATGGTAACTTTCTGTGTAATAACTGTTTATGACAATAAAATCTAAAATTCTTGAGAAATAGCCTGAATTTTATTTCTGAATTCCTAGCATCTGTCTCCATGCTACATAAACACCAGTAACTGGAAAGGTGTTTTTGAATTAACAAAGAAATCCTTGAATAAAGAGTTGAATAAACAGAATTGTGCATTAAAAATAGATTAAGAAAAAATTCCATTTAGGATAAAGACAGACTACATAAATTTGATCATCTCTCTGTTGAAGATTTACTAAGCCAAGATAACAGAAAGTCAAAAACCGACCCTGTTAAACCTGACATTTGTAACTACCGTTATCATCTGGGGCTTTGCCAATTCAAGCTGGTGCTTGAAGGCTAAAGGAAATTCTTGACAATCTTTGGAGGCTAGGGTGACAGAACTAGAAGTCAAAACCAAGAAGAGAATCTGAAGGACTGCATCCTTGAAGTAATGGAAAAACAGATATATTTCAGATATTCATAAGGGATTGTAGCTCATCTTTAATTCATACCAATTTCTAAAATTAGATCCTAACAAATAAAAAATAATACAATAAAATTCATTATAACATTATATCTAACAAACCCAATTGAAATAGGTTAATTTGTGTCTAGCAAATGTAAATTTAGATATTATCTGGAGAAACATAATGCTGTCATATACCTCAAGTTACCTCCATGGAAATTTTATAGTACAAGAGCCATCATACAACAAAAAATAATAAAAAGAAAAGAAAAGACAAAATGACCCAAGGAAGCAGAAGAAATTATATAAAGTACAAACAGAATCACAGGATGTCTCCAGATTTAGGAGTTAGCAAACACAGACAAAATCAAAAATCAAAAACAAAACCAGATAAATTTTAGAAACATGTTTAAAATATTAAAGGGTAAATTAACAAATTTATCACAGAATTGTAATCTAAAAAAATCAAATGGGAAATCTTGAATGAAATGATAATATAAACCAAACAAACAAAAAAAGAAATCAGTAAATGTTTCTAAATATATATTAGACAGAATTGTAAAGAGAATTAGTACAGTGGAAGATAGGTTATAATAAAAATATCAAAATCAACCAAAGAAAAACAATATGAAGGAAAATACAAGTATAAAATGTTTAAGGAGACAAAAAAAGGTCCAGTATACATTCAACTCATTCTCCAAGAGGAGAGGAGAAAAAGTAGCAAAAGTAATTGTTGAACACACAATATCTGAGACTATTCCAAAGGTGAAGAGATAGTTTCTTCAAGGAAGCAATAGTTAGATTGATAGCCGTCTTTTCAAAAGTAACAATAGAAGCCAGAAGACAATGTTTAAAGAAAATAATTGAAAACTCAGAATTCAACACACAACAAAATATTCTTCAGGATCAAAAGTAGCATATTTTTTTTTTCCTAAGAGACAGTAACTGAGATAATTGGTCAAAAGTAGTCCTGGACAACAAGAACAAAATTATAAAAGTGCTTCAAGTGATGGTAATAACAGCATATGGAAGTGGAGGGATAAAGGGAAAATGAAAAAAATTTGAAAAATATACTTGGTAATGATGAACTTGATGATTTAGACTAACTCTTTTGACTGAGAACAACTAGAAAAGCTTTATAAATATATGAAGATCTTAAAAACTTGTGTAATCCAACCAAAGAGTGAGGGTTTGTGGGTCTAAGATATGTAAAAAGAACAAAGCTTAAAGAAGCCGGTCTGGTATTAGGAATTGTTTTTGCATTACCAGCATCTCATCTGACAATTCCTAATAAGGCACTGAGAGCCTTAAAATGTCTATTTAGAATACACTGAAAGAGGGATGCACAGGTGGCTCAGTTGATTAAGTGTCTGACTTTGGCTCAGGTCATGATCTTGGGTTCGTGAGTTTGAGCTCCACATCAGGTTCTCTACTGTCAACACAGCCTGTGTTGGGCCTTCTGTACCCCTCTCTCTTCGCCCCTCCTCTGCTTATGCTTTCTGTCTCTCTCAAAATAAACTTTAAAAAAAATCATAAGTCTAGGGTAAAAATCTGGCATCAGACCCTATGATTTAAATTCAGCTCCCATAGCAACACATTACAAGAATAAAGGTGAACTAGAAAGGAGAAACTTTAAAAATTATTCATATGGAATAAGGTCCAGGTTAATTCATTATTTTATTAAATTTCTGATTGAATTAAACTAATTTTAACACCTCTACCCCACTGTCAGTCAAAAGCAAAAGTAAATCCTCTAAAGGGGAATATAACAAAACATCATATAATTTCAAAATATTTATACAATCATTAAAATAAAATGTATGCCTGTCAAATACAACTCATAGAACTCAAAAATAACTATATATATAATCGCAAAAGGTGTGATTAAAAAATAAAAAAAAAGATTATCATTTAACATAGATATACAGGAGAGCCAATGGAATTATCAGACACAGAAAGTTATATTCAAATAAAATTTAACGATTTAAATGTATGTATACAGGAAGGTTGTAGGCAATATTAATTAATTAAATATCTATCCCATTTCAAGAATTCAGAAAAAAAGAATACTGGATTTAATAAAAGTAGAGAAAAGTAATAGAAAATAGTATATTAATTAAAACTAAAAATATAATAAAATGGTCATACTAAAAGTTTATTTGTTAAAATTATTAATAATTTATCTATCTTTCAGCCCCTACCCTTCTCACACACATATGCACATGTGTGCTCTCTTTCTCTCTCACTGTCTCAAAATAAATAAACGTTTACAAAATAATAATAATTAAGAGTACACATAATGTCAATTTAAAAAATTAGGACATCACTACAGTTCTGATATACACTAACAATACCCAAAGAAGCTTTAATTTTAAGAGCATTTTTTTTTTTCCAAATAAATTTGAAAACTTAAGGGCGCCTGGGTGGCTCAGTCGGTTAAGCGTCTGACTTCGGCTCAGGTCATGATCTTGCGGTCCGTGAGTTCGAGCCCCGCGTCGGGCTCTGTGCTGACAGCTCAGAGCCTGGAGCCTATTTCCGATTCTGTGTCTCCCTCTCTCTCTGACCCTCCCCTGTTCATGCTCTGTCTCTCTCTGTCTCACAAATAAATAAACGTTAAAAAAAATTTAAAAAAAAATTTTGAAAACTTAAAAGAAATAAAAATAATTCTTTTAAAAATGTAACAACTGGAACTGGAAGAAAAAAAATTGTGAATATTAAAAAAAACTCCTAAATAAAATTGAATTTACAATTAAACTCCTCCTTAAAATTCTTACAATTCCTACAAGACTCTTCTATCTCAGGTTACTAGGCATACCACTCTTAAGATTCCTGGAGGAAGAGAGTGACAGAAGAAATGTGAAGAGGAAATACAAATTCAATTTTTTTAAAGAAATTTTTAAATTTATTTATTTATTTTGAGAGAGAGTAGGCATGAGTGGGGAAGGGGTAAAGAGAGAGGGAGAGAGAGAATCAGAAGCAAACTTCCTGCACTGTCAGTACAGAGCCCTATGTGGGGCTCAATCTCACGAACCATGAGATCGTGATCTGAGCTGAAATCAAGAATCTGCAGCTTAAATAACAGAGCCGCTCAGACATCCTACATTCAACTTTTAATTTCAGTTTCAAAATGAGGATTTCAAAACTTGTAACAAAAGATAACAGTTTGAGAAAAATACTTTTGCATTTCCAAAGGCTAAATTTTCAAAAGCCTAAATCTGAAGGTCCCAGTGCCTAATATGTATAAAATAAACCTGAAAAGGGGGCAAACTATAAAATAATAAAAATCAGTTTCTCCACAATAGTCAAAATAATGTTAATTAAATTGGGAGGATGAAGAAGGAATCCATAAGAGTGTAGAAATTAAGACAAACTTAGGGAGATAAAACCAATTTCGTAGTATGCAGGCAAGTGTAGGAATTACATTCTCCTGTGTGCTAACTTTCAAAGGCACACTCTCTCCCTCCAAAAACTATAGGCTATATTTATTGCTCCTTTCTACAAATCCCCAGGAATTTAGATACTAAAATGGGAAGATGGGAAACATGCACATTGACAGAAAGAATACAAGATGACTTGGTTTCCCCTCCACTACATGGAAGTGGTCTGTCCTCAGCACAGTGATGCTTGAGATAGAAAGTAACAATCACTGAACAAAGTTACTTTCAGGAACAGCTAAATTTAAAGTCTGTGAAATTTATACTCAGTTAATACTTAAAGAAATGTGATAACTGCTTTCAAAGAAACACACTGGATAACGGAATGGAAAGTACTAAAGAGATCTATGTCAACTGTTGGTTAGGCGGAGTGTTACATCAGGGTTCTTACTTGTAGGCAACAGAAGCTGACTTTGACTGAATAAATAGAAAAGGATATTGACTAGCTTGGAATTCTTGGAAGACTGAAGAACTAGGTTGAGGCTAAACTTCCAGAACCATCACAACAAAACATGGCAAAAGAGCACTGAAAAGGAAATTGGGAATGCCAAGCAGTTCTAAGCCAGGAACTAAGCTTGACTGTTTAAACTTGAGTACCAAAGCTATTGTGTGCAAGGAACAATACTGAAACAACTTGCTGCCTTAAAAAAAATGGATACCTCACCTACAGCTTTTGCAAAACAAACAAGCAAAGAGCGAAACAAAACAATAAGCAAATAAAACCTAAAGAAATAAAAATGAAAAGATTCTAAGCAATGGCTTTTGCATTCTCATTTGCTCATACCTAAACTGAAAAATATTAATTAGGGTACATATACCAGCTGCTGCAACAAAGATGCAAATATAAAAGTGGCTCAAAAAACAATTCTCTCAGGCAATAAAATTCGGAGTGCAAGTAGCTTGAGCTGACATGACAGCTGTATTTTAGGAGACCAAATTCCTTAATCTTGCATGCTGCTCTTCTCAATATAGGGCTCTATTATTATGTCTACCAGTTCAAAGAAAGACATGGGAGGAGGATATCTTCCTTTCCTTTCAAAGGCACTCTTGCTCACCTGCCATTTGCTAGAACCTAGTCCCTAAACATCACCACAAGGGAACTTGGACAGCATGAACAGATATGCTGTACCACGTGCCCAGGTAACCCCTGTTACTACAGAAGAAGGGGTGAGGATAATCAGGGGAAAGCATTAGCAATCTCAGGCATAAGAAGTCTGATATAGACATGTTTAACTGGTGGGATTGAGTCATATGTCTGTGACTCACTCTCAAGGGAGCCGAGGAGAATGTGTATTTTGGTTTCCACACTGGGGAAGTGGAAATCATAAGTAAGGAATTCTCCAAACAGGAAATGTGTTCAAAAGACGCTGAGCAGCCAGAAAGGATGGCAAATATTCATGAGATCGAATCCTTTAAGAAGGTAACATTTACAATCAGATCTGGAGGAACAAAATGAAGCAGCTTTGAAGATTTGTGGGAAGGTCTTTCTAAGAAGAAAATATACCAAAAGCAAAAGATGTAAGGTTGGAAAAAGGCTTGCTGTATTTAAGGAATATCATGTAAAACACGGTTGATAGAGCATAATTTCTAGAGTAAAAGAAAATAAAGTTGGAGAAATAGGTAGGAACCTTTAGGCTAGGGCAAGTAATATAAATTTAATGTAAGGTGAATTGCACACCACTAAGAGAGTAACATAATCAAAATTTGTTCTTTAAAATAATCATCCTGGGGTGCCAGGGTGGCTCTGTCAGTTATGCTTCCACCACTTGGTTTCCATTCAGGTCATGATCTCATCGTTCTTAAGGTCAAGACCTGCCTTGGGCTCTGTACTGCTGTTGTGGAGCGGCTTAGGATTCTCTCTCGCTCGCTCTCTCTCTCTCTGCCCTTCACCCCCACCTTTCTCAACATAAATAAATTTAAAAAATAATCACCCTGATTTGGGGGTGCAAGCGAATTACTGACAAGCAAGAGAAGAAGAGAGTGGACAAATCAGGTGGGAAAGTGCTGCTGTAATCTTGGTGAGATATGATTGAAGTTTGGCAGATATGTTCAGTGTATCAATTCTGTACAACTAGATAGAGGTCAGAGAAACTACTTTTTAAAGTTTATTTATTTATTTTGAGAGAGAAAGCAAGAGAGAGAGCAGGGGAGGGGCAGAGAGAGGGAAAAACAGAATCCCAGATTCTCCCAGCATCTGTGCTGTCAGCACAGAGCCAGACGCGGGGCTTGAACACAGGACCTGTGAGATTGTGACTTGAGCTGAGATTAAAAGTTGGACAGTTAGCCTAGTGAGCCTCCCAGGCACTCTTATTTTTAAAATATAACACAAGCTCCCTTTTAATTTGTATTTATATTCTCCATGCTAATGTCAAATATCCTTTGATTCACAATGTTCAGCTCAAATGATTTTATTCTGAGCTACTAACAAAAACAAACAAAGAACACATACTGAGCATTTCTACTGTGTCAGATGCTCTCACTCATATTTGTAGAGAGGAGGAAGCAAAAAAATAAAAACTACTTATTCAAGGTCATTAATAAGTGTGCAGTTAACCAGCATTTGACTGGTAGGCATTACAGAATTCACTATCAAACCAACTATCTTCAAGTTCAATATTTTTCCCAGGGACACAGACATATCTCAATAAAGTAATTTGTTATATACCTATATCAAAAGTATTTTTATGAGTTAGTAACTCAATTCCCTCCCTCCTTACATTAGTAATAATTTTGTGATGATGAAGATATATAAAATATATTATTATAATACAAAAATTATGAATACATTTTAACTCTTGATCATTAATACATTTAAAACTGTAATGTTAAATCAGCATACAATATGCAGTATAGGAACACTTTGTCTAAACTGTAGATGGACCAAACTGTGTACATGAGTGTGTATGTAAAGATTCTGAAAGAGCTCAGAATCTCTCTTTTTCCTAATAGAAAACAACCAAAGAATAAGATTATATGGGCTAATTCATAGCAGTTAGTTATTAGGGTTCCTTTATCATACTAGGGTAACATAATTGGAAAAAAGGCAATATTTACCAGTTTTTATACAATTTTGCATAATGTACCATTTATTCAATTGTGTATCAATTCAATAAATCTTTATTGGTTGTCTTATCCAATAAGAAAAATGGGAAAATAAGTCAGTCAAATTCAGGAAAACAAATAATAAGAAGATAAATTAATCAAAATTAAGAATTCCAAAAGTGATAAATTCTAGGGAAAAAATAAAGCTAAGTAATTTCTTAGAGACCAAAGTAAGACACATCTCACTGGATATTTTCGATACATTGTCTGAAAGTCCACTCCTTTAGTAACATCTGATGAAAGCCCTAAAACATAAGAGATGTTTCATGAACATCTAGGGGAAAGGGTATCAGGATCAGGGAAAGCACCCACAAGAGCCACAATAGAGGGACCGTGTGGGGCAAGAGTGAGAGTGAGAGAGGAAGAGAGAAGCTTGAAGAATGAGGAGAATTGAGGTAATACTGAAGAAAACATTTGAACTGTATTCCTGTTTTATCAGAAATCCTTTGGCAAGTCTTAAGCAAAAAGGGACTGATGTGATTTATATTTTTCAATGCACACTTGGGTTGCTATCTGGAGTGTGGAAGAAGAGCAACAATTGAGGAGGCTCTCTGGAATTGGCCCAGATTAAAGATGACAGCCAGAGGCTGGGACAACAATGACAACTTTAGACGATTTAGTAAAGACTGGACAGGAGCAGGTTTGGTCCTGGAGGGGTTCACAGGTAGGAGGAAAGTAAGGATGCAGTTCAAATGATCTACGTGGAAGCGATTTAGACAGAACATCTTAATTAAATTATATGACTGACTACCATAAGTAACTCAAAGAAAGTAACTTGTTTATGTCATTTTAAACATAAATTAGGCACATATGTGTGGAACAAATTAACATTTAAACCACAGTTTCGTTACAAACTACTCACAATAAATGAATATTCACATTTTACTCCTTGCACACATTATTTGTACTAAATGCACAAAAATGACAAACATATAATCTCCAAAAGTACTCTAATCCTTTGCCCTACTGTCATGTGAGATATTAGCTATTATATCCTTGAGATAGAACTCTCATCAGTGCCAAAAGGCTGGCGGGTATATTCAGCATATCAATTCTACTCAACTAAATGAGGTCAGTGAAGGTTTTTTTTTTTTTCATTATAATACAAATCCCCTTGCATTTGTATTTATATTCTCCATGTTAATGTAAAATATATTTTGATTCACAATATTCAATGTGAATGAATTTATTCTGAGTTCCTAAATTCCGAGTTGTGAAAAAAACTAAATGGACTTGTCCATTGTGATCATGCATTCCCACTGACTGTGAATCCTTGAGAGAATTGTGATCATAATCATTAACATCTAATACTACTACATTTAATAAGCACCTGCATATTCAAGGAACATGGAATTTATGGACATGTTTGCTGATTTAACTGGGTTTTGTTTGTTTATTTGTTTGTTTGTTTGCTTTGGGAACTGTGGCCATCATACCACCGATTAGTTAAAATAAAAAAAACTAAGTGCAATATACAGTGGTTATATATGTATAGTGTGTATTGGGCACAAAACCAAACTACTAAAATAATTCGGTCTTTAAATATTTAGTTCTTTAACACACTGGCCATCATTCTGAAGATGCAATTTATTTCAATGACACTGTTTAAATTTGACTAGAAATCATTGTCGTTTCTTTAGGAATCAGAGGTAGTTGTAGCATCTTATTTATTAAATTAAACCCCTCAGGTGTCAGCATTATAGTTATTATGATCATAATGAAGTAACAGCTGTGGAAGGCACGTGAACTTTCAGAAAAGATGACCATTTGTAGTTCACTAACTGACTCTTGTACCTTGTTCTAAGCTTTTAAAATTTTCCTTTCCTTTCATCTCCCTAATGACCGAATGTCCTGGCATTATGACTAATTGAACTGTATGCTTCAAAAATTAATTTTAGGGGCGCCTGGGTGGCTCAGTCAGTTAAGCGTCTGACTTCGGCTCAGGTCATGATCTCACAGCTTGTGAGTTCGAGCCCCACATCAGGCTCTGTGCTGACAGCTCAGAGCCTGGAGCCTGCTTCAGATTCTGTGTCTCCCTCTCTCTCTCTTCCCCTCCCCTGTTCACACTCTGTCTCTTCTCTCAAAAAATAAATAAACATTAAAAAAATAAAAAAAATATAAATAAATTAATTTTATAAGCTGCATCATAATGTATTAATGAATTATTTTAATACATTTTAAATTACTACTGCAAAACAATTTTCACCAAATATTTATGTTCCATAATTATAGAAATATGTCTCCTTTAAAAGAAAATAATATTTGGATTAGACAGTTTCATAAATAGCTTACTGTTGATTTAAGACTCTCGTTAATGAAAAGCTTCATTCATTTTATTATTAATTTCCTAAGAACTTATCTTATTCCAGTATCTAAGTACTTTTGCATATATCATTTCACTTAGATTCAATAGACAAAAAAAAAAAAAAAAAATCAAAATACCTCTGAGCTGGGTACTATTTTATCCCAATTTCACAGAAAATGAAACCGAAGCCTAGAGAAGTTAAGTTCTTCTCTAATATGACAGAGGTATCATTGGCACAACCAAGATTTTAAATGGGGCAGTTTGACTTCAGAGACAACACTCTTAGTAACTATGTTGAAATACCGATGTTATTAATAGCAAATTGCATTTCAGTGGACTTCTGTATAAATTTGAGCAACTGTGTCATATTTTTAAAGAATTATAAAAGGGATGATGGATCATTAATCCAGTACTAAAATTTCTGACTGACTGAAAAATATTTTTCATATTTATATAATAAATGCCAGGTTTTTAAGAATTCTAGATTTGTACACCTGAGGCAGTTGCTGCTTTTCAACTGTAAAGATTCCTCTGTAAACCTTGCCTCTCTAGCATCATCCAAATACAACACACAAAGATCTACAGCACCTTATCTGTAACAATTTAACAGACCACATCTGAACAACATTATCTGAAGAAAGGCCACTAAAATAACCAAATCATGTCAGTAGGGAAGGGATTCTGCTGTCTCCAGGTGACCTGGCAGAGAGTACATGTGTCAAAATGATGGGCATGCGCAGCAGGTGTGTCATAGGTCCCCAAGACCATCCTCAGGATCAATATTTCATGAAGTACTCTTATAACCCACCGTTAGAGTTTATTACAGTCTAAAGAAACATTAAACTTAGGCAAGGTAAAAGATACATGGGATAGAGTCAAGGAGAGAACAGACACAAGCTTCCATTCACCCTCTCCCATGGGAGTATATGAACTGTGCTTAATCCTTCCAAAAATGGTGGGTAATAACAATGTTGCCACCTAGGGAATCTAACCTGAGCCTTGATTTTCAGGGTTTTTGCTGAGATTTGGTCTTATAAGTATGTAATGCCTGTGTGACTAACTTTAGTTACTCAGTCTCCACCCTCCAGCCCCTCCAGAGATCAAAATGGTACACTGCGACCCAAGGCTCCTGCCATAAATCACATTGCTATCATGAATTTCTGGCATGGTCCAGGGCCACAGGTATGCAAAGACACTCTTATCAGGCAGAATATTTTAAGGATATTATAAGTTCTTAAATCTGTCTCCTAGAAGTGGGTCAAGGAGCTATCGTCTCATTGGAAGGTACAGGGTTTGAACATTTCTAGCTTTCTGAGTTAATAATTTATTGCATGGCAACACACACACATGCACACTCACACACAAACAAAACAATCTCTATTTTGGAACAAATTAATAATACATGGAGATTATAGGAAGTATCTTGATACCTAAGTTGACATAATAAAGGGCAGAAGAGGTTTAACTAAGTTGAGACAAATCAAGTAGATATAGTTACAGAAAATTCATGCTCTGGATATGCTGAAGTAGAGGAGATGCTGTGCATGAAAGGCAGTCAATTGTTGATGCCCGACAGTTTGAGAGAAGTGTATGAGATGATCTACACACACACACACACACACACACACACACACACACACACACACACACACACAAACCTATATAAGATAGTTCTGTGTGCTCTAGTAAGGCCATAGACGCCTAGAACAGTTATACTCCTAGGATAGACTGCTGCTAAGAAATACGCCATAGAATTCTGCATAAAACTCAACCTAGCAACTATTTAAGATTACTGTTACCTTCACTCATTCACCCAGGTTCTTCCTCATTTATTAAATATCCAAGAAGATTTCCTTTTATTTAAACTAAACAAACAAACAGGAAAAAAGTAATATAATCATACACAGTATTAAAAAAGGGTAAGCAGGAGGGAAATGCTGAACAACTGAAATACACAAAAACAAATAAAAACCACATATGTGTGCATGTACATGGGCGTGTAGAAATATTATGGCAGAGAAGAAGTAAAAAAAATATTACTATAGAAAGTTAAATATACTAACATAAAGATGTCTTTGATGTTATAAAACTGTAGAAATAAAAAGCTTTCTTCCTAGAAATGGTAGCTCAAAAAAAGGAGATAATAACTGAGCAAGCACAAAACAAGGAACAGAAATTAAGGTCGTATTAGAAGAATGTGAAAGAAAAACAGACACATATTTAACAAAAAAAATTGTTACATATAGAACAGGTATGAAGAAACTAAGCAAAATTTTTAAAACAGGTTTCTTAAAATATTAGAAAGAAATGTATAGATACAAAAATGACCCAAAATATGAATTTTAACATCTCTCCCAAAAAGATACAAAATGAAACAAACCAGTCAAATATACAATTCAACATGATGTACCTAAAATGGACAAAAATAAATCTTTGGTTTAAAAGTTCATGGGAAAAAATGATCCAATTCAAGCAATACTGACATACAAGGTGGGCAGACTTGAAAGTTAAAGAATCCCAAAGGCAGCCAAGTGAATCTTCTAGTCAACTACAAGTAGTATAAATAAGGCTTAGTTCTAACTTGTTCAGAGATACATTCTCCAAAAGAGGACAACCAGAGTAAATATCAACAGGACTTTTAGGCAACAGAATGTGATCAAAGTTTTAAAACTAAGCTAACGTGCTATTCAAGTATAAAGGCAATGGCTAGGTATTTTCAAAAAAACATCAGACCCCAAACTCATAATACTTCTTTAAGTAAATGATGTCTTGAGAATATGGAATAATTAGTTAAGACTCCACAAATGTAAAGTCTTGCTGATATTTGCAGCAATGCAGTACATGAGTAGCAACTGAAACTCTGTTTGCATGAATGTGAATTCAAAGCTGTTCAAAAAGTTATGAAAACAATGTTACAACACTCATTCCATCTTGACCAACACAAAAAGTTAATCAGGTACTACTGATACTTCAGCCATGAAACTTCCCTCCTGTGTATTCCTCTAATTTGAATCCAGGAAACCATGGTAACAAGAGTAACACCAGAATTCTAGTTTTCATTTAGGTACCATCTATCCCCAAATTTTCATTCTGCAGTGAACTATGTTGGGTAATATTTTTTAATTGAGGTAAAATCGGTATATAGTATTATATGTTTCAGATGTACAACATTATAATTGGGCATCTGTATGCATTACAAAGTGATCCCCACCAAAGTTCTAGTTACTATCACCATAGCTGCACCTTTTGACCGCTTCACCTTTTTTTGCCCATCCTCCAATTCCCTTTCCTTATGGTAACCATCAATTTGTTCTCTGTATCTATGTGTTTGTTTTTGTTATGTTTTGTTTCTTTGTTTTTTTTTTAATTCCACATGAGTGAAATCATGAAGTATTTGATATCCCCCTGTGACTTACTTCACTTAACACCCTCAAGGTACAGAGTTGTCATAAATTACAAGAGTTCATTCTTTTTCTATAAGTGAATAGTATTTTGTTTTATAAATATATATAGTATATATATATATATATATACATATATATATATATATATATATGTATATATATATTACATATATTCTACATCCTCTTCATCTATTCATCTATCAATGGACACTTAGGTTGTTTTCCTATCTTGGCAATATATTATAGATAATGCTGCAATAAACATAGGGGTGCATATATGTTCTTGAATTACTCTTTTCATATTCTTTGGATAAATACTGAGAAGGGTAATAGCTGGGTAATTGCTAGATATATTCTTAATTTTTTGAGGAATCTCCTTACTATCATCAATATTGGCTACATCGATTTACATTCCCACTAATAGTGTACAAGCATTCCCTTTTCTCCACGTCCTCTTCAACACTTGTTACTTCTTGTCTTTTTGATAACAGCATTTCTAAAAGGTATGAGCTGATACTCTCATTATGGTTTTGATTCATTATCTCCCTAATAATTAGTGATGTTGAACATCTTTTCATGAGCCTGTTGGCCATCTTTTGTTTCTTTGAAAAAATGTCTTCTCAGGGGCACCTGGCTGGCCCAGTCTGACTCCTAATTTTTGCTCAGGTCATGATCTCAGTTCATGAGATCAAGCCCCACCTTGGGCTCTGCGCTGACAGCACTGAACTTGCTTAGGAATCTCTTTCTGCCTCTCCTTAACCTGTGCTCTCTCTCTCTCTCAAAATAAATAAATGAACATTAAAAAAAAGAAAAATGTTCAGATCATCTGCCCAGTTTTGACTGGATATTTTTTTAATTGTTGGACTGTATGAGTTCTTTACATATTTTGAATATTAACGCCTTATTAGGTATATTTGAAAATATCTTCTTCCATTTAGTAAGTTGTCTTTTCATTTGGATGATAAATTCCTTCATTGCACAGAAGGTTTTTAGTTTGATGTAGTCCCATTTGCTTATTTTTTTATTTTGTTTCCCCTGTTTTGGAGTCAGATCCACAAACATATCACCAAGACTAATAAGGATTTAATTTCTTATTCTCAAAATATAAAAACATAATATAAAAGAAATAAAAAAACAAAATCTCTCTCTTTGGTCTGAATTATTTAAATTAATGATCCTTTGTGTCAAGAGCATTATCTTTTCAGTTTTCACAATTATGACCTTTGTCCAGAGAAACAAACATTTAAAGATGAAAATGAATTATTTTATAGTCAAGCAAATTCAATGAATAATTTCTCACAGAGATGTACCAGTTATTTAAAAGGCCATTATTAATATTCAAGAAACTAATACATGTTGATATTATAATTTAATGCCCAAATGACATTTTGAGTTAACATTTAAGTGTTACCCCAGATTTTCCGGAGAAAATTGGGACATATGGTCAGCCTAGCTATAAACCAGTTTAGATGTTTTGCATAAATTTCACAACTTTATGAATATCTTATTATTATCCCCATTAGATAAATGAGACTATTAAACCCTAGAGATTAATGATTCATACAAAGTCTAAGTCAGTGTTGGAGCAGGAATCCCAATCAAGTACTAACTCTGATGCCAAGGCCTGCAGTCTTCAAAATAATCTTATGTTGATCTATAACTCATTCAAGATAATAGTTATATTTTAAATATCACAGTGATTGGGGCACTTGAGTGGCTCAGTCAGTTAAGTGTCTGACTCTTGGTTTCGCTCAGGTCATGATCTCACAATTCGTCAGTTTAAGTCTCCTGTTGGGCTCTGTGCTGACAGTACGGAGGCTGCTTAGGTTCTCTCTCTCTCTCTCTCTCTCTCTCTCTCTCTCTCTCTCTCTCTCTCTCCCCCCTCCCTCCCTCCCTCTCCCGTTCTGTCTCTCAAAATAAATAAACTTTAAAAAATCACAGTGATGGCATAATTTTTCATGTTTTTAATTTCTTGCAAAGCCATAAATAGAACTGTGTATAAAAAAATTTCACTTTTGTTCCCTCAAAAGCAATGTAATAGATAAAATAATTGCACACAGTCCCTGACCTATAATGGTTCAATCTACAATTTATTTTTTTAAATTTTACAATGGTGCAAAAATGATACACATTCAGTAGAAACCATAGTTTGAATTTTGAGTTTTGTTCTTTTTCCTTTTGAATTTTGATCAAGTGCCCAAATGCTGGTTAGCGACAGTTAAGCCGCAGCTCCTAGCCAGCCATGCAATCACCAGGGTAAACAACTAATACACTGACTACCATTCTGTACCAATACAGACATTCCGGTTTTCACTTTCAGTATGGTATTCAGTAAGTTACATGATACATTCAATACTTTATTATCAAATCAAATTTAGATGATTTTTAGATGATTTTGCCCAACAGCAGGTAACGTTAAGTGTTCTGAGCAAGTTTAAGGTAGGCTAGGCTAAGCTATGATGTTTGGTGGGCTAGGTGGTGTATTAAATGCATTTCTGACTTCTAATATTTTCAGTTTATAATGGGTTTATTGGCGCATAATCTGATCATAAGTCTATGAAGATCTAAATACATATAAGTATCAGAATTGTTGAGGTATCTATAGTTACATGGAGAATTGTCAGGGGGAAAAGTTAATAAGAAAAGTTCCATGAAATATAAGCTATTTAGGTTTGTAGCATGAATACTTTAGGGGAAAGTCTATTACAACACAAGGTTCTTGTTTGACTTGGTAACTATTTGTTTTATCATTTGAGCTTGAACAAGTCAAATCCCTGGGTGTTCCTAGAATGGGGAGAGCTGCTCTATTTATTTAGCAGATTTCCTACCCCTGCTTACTAGAGCTCTCAAGGCCTACTCTATAAAGGAAAAAAGTAAAAAATAATAATGATAATAAGTTCAATTTGGTTAATAAGGAAAGAGGTACTTCCTTATCATGACTAAAATGAAGATTAGAATCAGTCAGAAATTACTGGCCTGTTTGTGTGTGTGCGCGTGCACATGCATGTGTGTTTTCCAGAGGGTTCAGTTATGACTTCTGTGTTTGAGTGTCTTATTCATTTCAGCCATGTCCTGCAAACTCTGCAGTTTTTCTCTGTTATCATCAGATCAACATCTCAGCTTGTAATGCTATGATGCTATGTGATATACAAAAACACGACAAATAACTATTTTAAATAGCAGTATCCATCAACATTACCAGAACTACAAAATGTGCTAGAAAAGAATAGATGACATCAACTTTATTTCTTGTTCAGATTATTTACAGAACTGGGACCAGTTTCAAAAGTTATTGTATAGTAATCTTTCTAGACAAAAAAAAAAAATCTTTCATAAAATCAGTAGAGCACCAAATAAGATTTCAAAGAACTCTAAAACCAAGTGGGTTCAATGGGTGGGATTAAAAAAAAAAAGGCAGTATTAAAGGTTTGCCTTGCATTGAAATATCTTTATGTCAAATCTAACTCTTTGGACTATAGTGGTATACTAAGTGTATATCTCCGCACATGTGATTCTCTGCTCTAAACAAATAGCAATAATAGATAAAACATAGAGACAACAAAAAAATCCATAAATGTCCTTTATGAATTTTTCTGACTACCAGAAAGCTCACAGCAACACAAAGCAGTGAGTTTTGCTCACTCTGGGTCTGCTGAGCTCTTAGGCTACAGAGAAAATGGTGAATAGGAGCTCAAATGTATTAACAGAAAATAAATTTTCTAAGTCATATGGGGCTCCAACACTCACTTCTTGAAGCCAGTAGTTGGGAATCATGAAAGAACCTGGAGTATCACTGACAACCTACTGCCAGACATAGGTTCTTGGAAAGCTGTGGGCGAGAAGACAGAAAAAAATGGAGAGGCACCCAGCCAGTGTTCCTTCCAGCGGAACTACACCTGGGGTAACAGCTCAACAGAGACACATAGAATCTGGAACCATCCTATACGTTTTTGGAAACTAAGAGTAGATATGGAGAACATTAAAAAATGCCATGGGAGAAAGGAAAAGGAAAACTGATAAAAACCAAAATAACCACTCAAAATTGTCCTGCTAACAAAACTAGGAAAAAAAATGAACAATTTTTAAAAAGCTAATGGCAAGAAAGATAACCAAGTGAATAGTCAGAACTAGTATCCATCCATTAGAACAAAGTTGTCTTTATGAATGTAACAATAACTTTGAAGATCGTGTTTAGGATGCTCAAAGAGA